>NC_142065.1:214243753-214246253 GCF_059756535.1 Pantherophis guttatus | reverse complement strand
CACCTGTCTGGAATAGGGTTTCCTGCTTGAGCAGGGGGTTGGACGAGAAGACCTTCAGGGTCCCTTCCAACAGTGTCATTCTGTATTCTGTAAAAGTTGAGAAGAGGAGGCCTTGGGGTGACATGATATAAAGTGCCAATATTTGAGGGGCTGCCCCATAGAGGAGGGGGTCCACCTATTCTCCAAAGCACCAGAAGTCAAAACAAGGAAAGAAGGATGGAAACTAATCAAAGAGAGAAGCCACCTGGAATTAAGGAGAAACTTCCTAACAGTGAGGACAATTAACCAGTGGAACTGCTTGCCACCAGAAGTCATGGGTGCTCCATCACTGGAGGTTTTTAAGAAGAGACTGGAACAGCCACTTGTCTGAATTGGTCTAGAGCAGTGTTTCTCAACCTTGGAAGCTTGAAGATGGGTGGACTTCAACTCCCAGAATCCCCCAGCCAGCGCTGCTGGCTGGGGGATTCTGGGAGTTGAAGTCCACCCATCTTCAAGCTACCAAGGTTGAGAAACACTGCTCTAGAGTCTCCTCCTTGAGCAGGTGGTTAGACTAGAAGACCTCCAAGGACCCGTCCAGCTCTATTCTGATTCTGATTCAAAGGCGGACCACTATGGCAACTATTTTACAACCCGTGGACTTCAGCTCCCAGAATTCTGGAGCCAGCCTTGGTGTAGCCACACACACAGAGCGACAAACACACCGAAGCTTCATCCATCAACCCCAGTCTGTAATTGCCCTTCCTTCCTCTCCCTGAGCCTCTGGGACTAGCAACCTGGTGATAAATAAACACCCGAGAAAGAATCTGCTCGACTCCCCGTCTCGGAATGATTTATCTATTATTTTTATTCCACCCCCAGAGCTTTTCCTTGACAGCTCTGCCCGGAGCTGACAGCCACAGACTTTTCCACACCCTGCAAAGAGGACCTGAGTTGTCGTATATTTAATCCCTAACAAGGGAAGTTCAGCAGGAGACCTGATCTAAGCCCAGCTCCACCACCTCGGGCAGGGTGGAGGGCAGGAGAAGGTCCACCAAGGAGACCTTGGACCTCGGGAGCAATCACAGCTCTGTTGGGATCTGTTGTGGCTCTGTTGCCTGAGCCTGGGCTATCGACAGATGCAGACTCTGAGAGTGAGGGAGAGGAGTTGGCAAGGCTTCCCTCTCCAGGACCCTCCTCTCTGGCAATGCCTCTGGAGGACACCGAAGGCCAAGAGATAGGCCCAGAGCCAAGCACGTCCCCGCAGCCATAGGTGGACAGCGACGAAGGAGATAAGTGCTGGCTGGATCCTCGACAGCGGTGCAGGGAGAAGCGTGTACAGCAGAGGGGAAGGCGTGCCAGAGATTAGCTGAGTCACTGGACCATACCCCATAGGGTATAAATGTGGGTGTGGTGGCTGGTTCAGTTTGTGACGAACAAAAACTAGAAATAATCCATGATCTCTGCGTTACTGGACCTCTGCCTGCCTTGTCGGACTGCATTTGGACTAATCCTTGTATTGCTGAAACTTTGCCTGCTTTATCGTAATGCTTGCAGTCTAATCTTTGTTTTGTGTGAGTAAAGTCTGAATTAGCAGCTAGCCACTGGGTTGCTGCCAGCTTTATCTTCAAAAACTTTGTCGTGTGGCTTATTAACTCTGGGCCATCTGTGGGGGTGCGTGTGTGGGATGGGGACAGAACAGGATCCTCCGCAGGAGATCCCAGATCCAGCATTGGATAATAGCTTTATAGAGTTGGTTTTTGTGTCAGCTCAGTCAATTCTGCCAATCTCTTTGATCAGCTAAAGAGAAGGGTCTGTTAGGCTTACTCGAGGAGTAGAAGGACCTTGTACTATTACTATCTAGTCCAGGGGTCTCCAACCTTGGCAACTTTAAGCCTGGCAGACTTCAGCAAAGCTGGCTGGGGAATTCTGGGAGTTGAACTCCGCCAGGCTTAAAGTTGCCAAGATTGGAGACCCCTGATCTAGTCCAACCCCCTGCTCACGCGGGAGACTTGTACTAGGGATTCGAACCGTCGAGCTGCCGACCATTCTGATTGACAAGCTCAGCGTCTTAGCCACTGAGCCACCTTGGAAGGAGTCAAACCCCCAAACTGGTTTGGTGCCCTCTGAGCTTGGTGGTTTTCTTTAGATGTTTCATGACCCAACTAGTTAATAACAGTGAGGAGGAGGAGGCCACACTCTCTTCTAGCACTGATGATGTTACCTAATTGGGTAAAGAAATGTCTGCAAGAAAACTACCAAACTCAGAGAGCACCAAGCACCCCACTCCTCCTCCTCCTCTTCCTCTTCCTCCTCCTCCTCCTCCTCCTCCTCCTCCTCCTCCTCCTCCTCCTCCTCCTCCTCCTCCTCTCATGTTACCTAGCTGGGTCATGAAATGTCTGCAAGAAAACCACCAAGCTCAAAAGGCACCAAGGACCCCACAGTCCTCCTCCTGTCAGGGTTCCAAGGAACACCCCCAACGAGAGAAGACTCCGAGGCCAGAAGTTCCTCAAAGTTCCATTTT
>NC_142065.1:214208753-214241253 GCF_059756535.1 Pantherophis guttatus | reverse complement strand
ATAACTCAAGATGGCAAACATGCCCAATATTCCTATTTTTACCAGAACAAACAACCCTTACGAGGTGGATTGGGCTAAAACTGACCCAAAGTCACCCAAGCGGCTTTCATGGCTAAAACAGGACTGGGACTCCCCGTCTGCGGGTGATTGGCTCAGGCACCCAGCTGGCTTTCACGCCTAAGGCGGGACTAGAACTCCCAGTCTCCTTAGGGAGGGGAGTCCCTGGAAGGGCTCAGGTAGAGGAATGCCATCCTAGGTGAGCTTGGATTTGGATTAAAAACGAAGGGAGCAGACGGGACTTGTGCAACCTGCTCAACCGCAGAAAACTAACGAAGGTGAAACTTAACCAACATATCAGCGGTTAAGCGTTTCCCCATGCAGTGGGAAGGCAGCTTCATGCGGAGGGAAAGCTGGCTCGTCCTTCCTTTCTTCCGTCCTTAATATTCCACGTTCTGCCCATCACAGGGCCCTCAAAAGCGCTAACAATGAGTAAAAACGAAACCCAACAAATTAAAAACACAGTCAGAAACCTAATTAAAAGTCATTAATAAAAGAGGCAGCGGCCGCCCAACTCAGCAACAAACCAGCTTAGGCATCAAAAGTTTTTCGTGCTCTTCAATCCGGACGATGGCCGGGTGGGGCTGCTGACCGTCTCCCACCCAGAGAGAGGCGTCCACTCCAGAGGGAAGGCAGCTCCGTTCGGAAATTGCTCTGCCTGGCAAGGGCTCCCCCCCCACCGCTGCTCTTCCCCTTCCTCTTAGGAGGAGGAGGAGGAAGAGGAGGAAGAGGAAGGCCGTGGCAATCAGTGGTGGCTGAACTTGAGTGAGTTCAGTTCTTTTTAACTCTAGGAAAGTCCATTTTACAATCCTAGGGCAGGAAGGGACCTTGGAGGTCTTCTAGTCCAGCCCACTGCCCAAGTCAGGAGTCCTTATATCTTCCTTCTTTCCTTCCTTCCTTCCTTCCTTCCTTCCTTCCTTCCTTCCTTCCTTTTTTCTCCTTAACTCACTCTTTTTCTTTCTTTTTTCTTTTTTCTTTCAGCTTTCTTTTGCTTTCTTCCTCCCTTTCCCTCCTCTTTCCTTTCCTTTCCTATTACTTCCTTCCTTTTTTCTCCTTAACTCTTTCTTTTTTTCTTCTTCCTTCCTTTCTTTCTTTTTTCTCCTTAACTCATTCTTTTTCTTCCTTCCTTCCTTCCTTCCTTCCTCTTCCTTCTTTCTTTCTTTCTTTCTTTCTTTCTTTCTTTCTTTCTTTCTTTCTCACTTCCCCTCCTCCTTCCTTTCCCTTCCTATTCCTTCCTTCCTTCCTTCCTTTTTTCTCCTTAACTCACTCTTTTTCTTTCTTTTTTTCTTTCTTTTTTCTTTCTTTCAGCTTCCTTTTGCTTTCTTCCTCCCTTCCCCTCCTCCTCCCTTTCCCTTCCTATTCCTTCCTTCCTTCCTTCCTTTTTTCTCCTTAACACTTTCTTTTTCCTTCCTTCCTTCCTTCCTTCCTTCCTTCCTTCCTTCCTTCCTTCCTTCCTCTTCCTCTCTTTCTTTTTGCTTTCTTTTGCTTTCTTCCTCCCTCCCCTCCCCTCTCTTCCCTTCCCTCCCCTCTCCTCTTGTCTGGAATGGAATAGGACAGTGATGGCGAACCTTTTCGGCACTGAGTGGCCAAACTGGAACGTGCCCGCATGCTGGAGCCCTGGAAACTCAAACACCAGCTTGGCGGCGCCTGCGTGTGCCTGCGTACCTAGTCTTCTGGTTTCCGGCATGTGTCTTCAGGTTTTCAGCGCTTCAGCATGTGTGAAGACCAGCTGGCCAGCGCGCTCATGCTCTCTGGCCAGCTGGTTTTCGGGTTTCCGGGGCTCCAGCATGTACAAAGATAAGCTGGAGGGCATGCATGCACATGCCGGAAACCAGGAGAGTAGCTGACAATGGCACACAAGCCCAAAGAGAGGGCTCTGTGTGCCACCTCTGGCACACGTGGTTCGCCATCACGGGTATAGGGTCTCTTGCCTGAGCAAGGGGCTGGACTAGAAGACCTCCAAGGTCCCTTCCAACTCTGTTATTTTGTGGAAATAACAGAGGAACGTCTCATCTCCGGAAGTCGTGGGTGCCTCCATCACTTTAAGAAGAGGCGGGACAGCCATTTGTCCGGAACGGTATCGGGTCTCCTGCTTAAGTTCGGGGGGGTTGGACTAGAAGACCTCCAAGGTCCCTTCCAGCTCTATTCTGACGGATTGATTGAGGCCTCTTCTTGCCCCTTGGGGCCGGAGTTCTTGGCCTCTCCTGCCATCCATGGGAAGGCCCCACTCAAGAAGTTCAGAGGACCAGAGCCCTGGACCAAGATCTAATTTAGATAAATCACCCAGTTCCTGGGTCGTCCAGCAGAACAGCTGACCTCAATAACCAGCCCACCATTAGTTGTGTGTTGCTACCAAAGGAGTGGGGGGGGGGGAAGAGGAGGAAATCACAGAGTGGTCCCAGTTTGCCCCAAACTTGCACTGCCAGCACAATGACAACGATGACGATGATGATCGGTGATGCTGTAGTAGGAGAAACCGGCTGTGTAATTTAATGGGGGGAAGCGAAGGCCGCGGGGGTGAGGAGGAGGAGGGGGGGGGCTTTGCTCCCTTTCGTTTTAAAGAAACATTATCTGATAGGGAGGCTCTCGCTCTCTCAAATGCTCCCGTAATGACACCAGAGCGAGCGAGGGCATTAAAAATTCATGCCGGGGAATATTAAAAACTTTTTGCTCGGTTGTTTCGGGGGCCCTCAGCAAATGCAAAAATGTGAGGCTGGCAGGGGGAAGGAGGGGGAGGGGGCTGCAGTGCGCCAGGGATGCTCCCCAATGGGGTACCGCAGGTGTGGGGCGAGGGGTTTGCGCCCAAGACAGGGCTCTAATTTTGCAAGCATCCTCCCGGTAATTTATAGTATTTCCAAGCTCAGGCTCTTCTGGAGCAAAGGGGAGAAATTTCAAGGATCAGCAAAATAACTTTTTCCTTTTGGCTTCCCACTGTTTTCCCACAAATGCAGAGTCTGCGTTTTTCGGATCGGCCGACGGTTTGATCCGTTGGTGGTGACAGGAATTGACGGGCCGCCCCAGCTGGTTGCCTAAGCCTGACGTTGTGGCTGAGAGAGAGAAAAGGACCTGGTTCAAAGTCACCCAGCTAGCTTTTATGCCTGAGGCAGGACTAGAACTCACCGTCTCCTGGTGATTGGCCCAGAGTCACCCAGCTGGCTTTCATGCCTAAGGCGGGACTAGAACTCACCGTCTCCTGGTGATTGGCCCAAAGGCACCCAGCCGGCTTTCATGCCTAAGGCGGGACTAGAACTCCCAGTCTCCTGGTGATTGGCCCAAAGTCACCCAGCCGGTTTTCATGCCTAAGGCGGGACTAGAACTCACCGTCTCCTGGTGATTGGCCCAGAGTCACCCAGCTGGCTTTCATGCCTAAGGCGGGACTAGAACTCATCGTCTCCTGGTGATTGGCCCAGAGTCACCCAGCTGGCTTTCATGCCTAAGGCGGGACTAGAACTCCCAGTCTCCTGGTGATTGGCCCAGAGTCACCCAGCTGGCTTTCATGCCTAAGGCGGGACTAGAACTCACCGTCTCCTGGTGATTGGCCCAGTGTCACCCAGCTGGCTTTCATGCCTAAGGCAGGACTAGAACTCACCGTCTCCTAGTGATTGGCCCAAAGGCACCCAACTGGCTTTCATGCCTAAGGCGGGACTAGAACTCCCAGTCTCCTGGTGATTGGCCCAAAGTCACCCAGCCGGTTTTCATGCCTAAGGCGGGACTAGAACTCACCGTCTCCTGGTGCTCAGCTGAAAGCCACCCAACTGGCTTTCCTTCCTTAGAAGGAACTAGAACTCACCGTCTCCTGATGATTGTTCCAAAGTCACCCAGCCAGCTTTTATGCCTAAAGTAGGACTAGAACTCCCAATCTCCTGGTGATTGGACTGCAGTCACCCAGCTGGCCTTCATGGCTAAGGTAGGCCTCACCGTCTCCTGGTTTCTAGGCCAGCACTTTCATCACCACACCCATTTGGCTTTCTTTTTTCAAGTCACTTTTTGACTCCTGGCAAGCTGCCAGATGGACAACTCCCTGCAGTTTTCTGGGCAAGTCTTTTCAGAAGCCATTTGCCATTGCTTCCTTCCTAGGGCTGAGAGGGAGCGACTGGCCTAAAGCCGCCCAACGGGCTTTGTACCAAATGCAGGAATCGAACTCACAGACTCCCGGTGTTTAGTCCGATGCCTTCCCCACTACACCGAACTGTCTTTTTTTCTACGGTTCAGCAAATATGTCTTTTTTTTAACATTCTCCACCAAGAATGTGCAGGCAGTGTGATGTGGGACCAATGAAGCAAGGATTGTGTGATGGAACTGGAAGGGGTTTGCTGGAAGAAGTGAGAGAAGAGTTCCAGGCGGCACAATTTCCCATTTTTAAGATCTCTTTGCTTCCAGACCCATCGTTTCCCCACCTGACCTGCCCAGGAAGATGCTTGATCTGGCCTCAGCACCTGTGAAAGGTCCCTCTTTCTGACCTGGCGAGAACATCGAATGGTTCCTTCAAAGCTGCTCTGATGTTCCACCAAGCATAAAACTCTATCCATGTCTCCTGGGCATCCAGGCGTCCAGTTGAATAATGAGATTGGCCCGATGTGGCAAAAGAGCCCTTTGAATGTTGCAGGGCCACATCTGGTAATAGAGCATCCAGTTTCGCTCACCACATCACAAAAAAAGATGTTGAGACTTTGGAAAAAGTGCAGAGAAGAGCAAGTAAGATGATTAAGGGGCCTGGAGACAAAAAACCTATGAAGAGCGGTTGCAGGATTTGGGTATGGCCAGTCTAGAGAAAGGAAGGATTAGGAGTGACATAATAGGGGTCCTCCAGTATTTGAGGGGCTGCCCCAAAGAAGAGGGGGGGGGGTTTTCAAACTATTTTCCAAAGCATCTGAAGGCAGGACAAGAAGCCACGGATGGAAGCTAACCAAGGAGAGAAGCAACCTGGAATTGAGGAGAAATTGCCTAACAGTGAGGACAATTAACCAGTGGAACAGAAGTTGCCTTCAGAACTTTTGGGCGTTTCATCACTGGATGTTTTTAAGAAGAAACTGGACAGCTGATTGTCTGAAATGGTCTAGGGTCTCCTGCTTGAGCAGGGGGTTGGACTAGAAGACCTCTAAGGCCCCTTCCAGCCCTATTCTGATTCAATCCTGGAAGCTTCGGAAGTTGTAGGAGCTTCATCACTGGAGGCTTTCAAGAAGAGACTGGACTGCCATCTGTCAGAAATGGTGTTGGGTCTCCTGCTTGAGCAGGGGGTTGGACTAGATGACCTCCAAGGTCCCTTCCAGCTCTATTCTGATTGAAATGGCATAGGATCTCCTGCTTGAGCTGGACTAGATGACCTCTAAGGTCCCTTCCAGCTCTATTCTGATTGATTGAATAGGTCAATCCTGAGTTGTGGAAGTGGAGGTGCCCCGGGGGTGGTGGTGAGGGGTTGTGGATCCTTCCTCTCTGCACAGGCGGAGGTTTCAGCTTGCATTAGGCGAGATGCTCAGGTTACCGGCGTCTCTGCTCTGGAATGATGTCCTGTCTGGGCTGCAAAGAGGAAGGGAGGAAATGTAAGCGAGCAGGATGATAAATCCTCTTCCTCAAGGACTCGTCTCAGCCAGGAGGCACCCCGTGGCATTCTGCGGGCAAAGGCCGGAACGGCAGAGAAGATAGCTGTAAAATCACAGAGTTGGAAGGGACCCTGGAGGTCTTCTAGTCCAACCCCTTGCTCAAGTAGGAGACCCTATAGCGGAGTTTTTCAACCTGAGAGCAACGTGAAGATGGCTGAAAAACTCCCAGAATTTCCCAAGTGGGAAACAGAGTTTGGTTGGTTCTTTTCCCCACTAGCTTCTTCTTGCTTGTTAAATATCCACAGGCTTCGTTCAAAAGTTCTGCCCCCTTCTCAGAAAAATGGGACCACCACAAGCATGTGAGCCCTGATGTCAGGAATGGCTGCTAAGAAAACCAGAATCACATAAGCCATGATGGATTTACAACGGTCTACACCCAGCGAGGCTGAAATTAACCCTACGAATAATACCAGACCAATCAAGAAGTAAATAATATCCCAATGAAGGAACTACAAACCGGGATAAACCAGCTAACAGGAAACCACAGCCTAATCAAGGAACCCACAAGGGCATTCTCACCAACAGTGACAGTGCAAACTACTTTATAAAGAGAGAGCAAACTCCCTTCTAGCACTGATGATGTTACCTAGTGGGGTCACGAAACGTCTGCAAGAAAACAACCAAGCTCAGAGAGCACCAAAGAGAAGGGAGGGAAGGAGGGAGGAAGGAAGATGGAAGGAAGGAAGGAGGAAAGAAGGAAGGAAGATGGAAGGAAGGAAGGAAGGAAAGAAGGAAGGAAGGAAGATGGAAGGAAGGAAAGAAGGAAGGTGGAAGGAAGGGAGAGAGGAAAGAAGGAAGGTGGAAGGAAGGAAGGAGGAAAGAAGGAAGGAAGATGGAAGGAAGGAAGGGAAGGAAGGAAAGAAGGTAGGTGGAAGGAAGGAAGGAGGAAGGAAGGAAGGAAGATGGAAGGAAGGAAGGAAAGAAAGAAGGAAAGAAGGAAGGAAGGAAGATGGAAGGAAGGAAAGAAGGAAGGAAAGAAGGAAGGTGGAAGGAAGGGAGAGAGGAAAGAAGGGAGGTGGAAGGAAGGAAGGAGGAAAGAAGGAAGGAAGATGGAAGGAAGGAAGGAAGGAAAGAAGGAAGGAAGGAAGATGGAAGGAAGGAAAGAAGGAAGGTGGAAGGAAGGGAGAGAGGAAAGAAGGTAGGTGGAAGGAAGGAAGGAAGGAGGAAAGAAGGAAGGAAGGTGGAAGGAAGGAAAGAAGGAAGGAAAGAAGGAAGGTGGAAGGAAGGGAGGAAGGGATGAAGGAAGGAGGAAGGAAGGAAGGAAGGAAGGGTGACATCACTGATGAAGTTACCTAGTTATGTAATGAAACGTTTGCAAGAAAACAACCAAGCTCAGAGAGCACCAAGGACTCCACAGTTCTCCTCCTCTCCACAAATTTCACTCCCTTCTAGCACTGATGACGTGACCACTTTTTCCGGGACTGTTGTAACTTTGAACGGTCACTAAATGAACTGTTATAAGTCAAGGACTGGCAACACAGGTTGCCAAGGAAGCCGTGTTCCACGCAGGGCTTTTCCCGGGTTCCCACTGAACCCCCAAGACTGAGATCATAACACCAGAAACGAAGTCTCCAATGGTGTAGGGCCGTGTTTCTCAACCGGAGACACTTGAAGACGGGTGGACTTCAACTCCCAGAATTCCCCAGCACAGCACAGCACAGCACAGCACAGCGGGGGGATTCTGGGAGTAGAAGTCCACAGGTCTTAAAGTGCCAGGGTTGGACTCGGAAGAACTGTGGCCGTCGTTCAACCCAAGACAACCCAGCAAAGTTGCCTTGCGAAGCCTCCCCGATGTCAATCATTCTCCTGAAACTGCTGGCCTGACAATTCCAAAAAGTGGACATGAAATATATATATAAATTTCAACCAACATTAAGGCGATGAATAATTCAGGAGGCTCTTAACTATGACCAGCAATTTAAATTATTGGATTGTTTAAATTACTGACCTGTTTAAAATATAGGTTGGGAGACGTTTCCTCCTCCAGAACTGGGTTGCGATAAACGGGGGGGAGCCTCCCGCTCAAAGCCCAACAGCCCCGCAGCCCCTGGACACGTGGACAGTGGAACTGCAGTGGCTTCTCCACCGGCCGGACCACCAGGTGGTCTTTCCAGGAACCAAGTTGTTGTTGCTCTTCTTCTTCTTCTTCTTCTTCTTCTTCTTCTTCTTCTTCTTCTTCTTCTTCTTCTTCTTCTTCTTCTTCTTCTTCTTCTTCTTCTTCTTCTTCTTCTTCTTCTTCTTCTTCCTTCTCCTCCTCCTCCCCTCCTCCTCCTTCTCCTTCTCCTCCTCTCCTTCTCCTTCTCCTTCCTCCTCCTCCTCCTCCTCCTCCATCTTCTCCTTCATCTTCTCCTCCTTCTCTTCCTCCTCCTCCTCCTCCATCTTTTCCTCCTCCTTCATCTTCTCCTTCTCTTCCTCCTCCTTCTCCTCCTTCTCCTCCTTCTCTTCTTCTTCCTCCTCCTCCATCTTTTCCTTCTCCTCCTCCTCCTCCCCTCCTCCTCCTTCTCCTCCTCCTTCTTCCTCCTCCTCCTCCTCCTCCATCTTCTCCTTATCTCCTCCTTCTTCATCTTCTCCTCTCCTCATCTCCTCCTCCTTCTCCTTTTCCTCCTCCTTCTCCTTCATCTTCTCCTTCATCCTCCTCCTTCTCCTCCTTCATCTTCTCCTTCTCTTCCTCCTCCTTCTCCTCCTTCATCTTCTCTTTCTCTTCCTCCTTCATCTCCTCCTTCCTCCTCCTCCTTCATCTTTTCTTCTTCCTCCTCCTCCTCCTCCTTCATCTTCTCTTTCTCTTCCTCCTTCCTCCTCCTCCTCCTCCCTAACATCATTCCCATACTATGGCAGGGTCCGCTTGTCAGCATATCTGGGAACCAAACCTCTCCATCACTGTAATCCCTTTCCATGAACCCATAATTGGACTGGGTCTCCTTTTTTTCCGACCTGGGCAATTTAATTATCCCCGCTAATCTGATCTTCTCTTCCTTCTTTGGACTTGACTGACATGCCACTCCATATTTCACTCGAAAACCTGCCCGCCACACACCCATGTCACCGGGAATTAATTTTTGTAAGACAATGTTTATATTAACCGTTGCTTTATTGACTTCTGTTGCAGGAGTCAATAGCAGAATTTATGACCCCAGGAGGGACTCCAGTTGACCTCAGCTTCCTCTTGGGTCAATATTCCTGCCCGCGGTCAATAAATTTAGACACTGATCTCAGCAAGAAGTCAATTGCATCTGCATATTTGGAGAGGGTGTGAAGGTTACCAACACCAAGGCTTGGGAAGAAGCTGAAGACCAGAAGATCTCATCTTGTAAAGAAGGGGGTCTCCAAACATGGCCACTTTAAGACCGGTGGACTTCAACTCCCAGAATTCCCCAGCCAGCGGAATTCTGGGAGTTGAAGTCTACCGGTCTTAAAAGTGGTTAAGTTTGGAGATCCCTGTTTTAGAAGACAAGAGTGGACAATCCAGCTCTGTGTGACATTTGATCTCATCTCCGTTCTTGGATCTACTCTCTGGTCACCTTTTTGGTCGAGGCCTTGATGCTTTCGCTGCTTCTGTTCATGCTTCTCTACAGCCGAAGGCAGGACGAGATGCAACAGGTGGAAACTCATCAAGGAGAGAAGCAACCTGGAACTAAGGAGGAATTTCCTGACAGGGAGAACCATTAACCAGTGGAACTGCTTGCCACCAGAAATTTTTGTGGGTGCTCCATCTCTAGAAGCTTTTAAGAAGAGATGGACAGCCATTTCTCTGAAATGGTCTAGGGTCTCCTACATGAGCAGGGGGGTGGACTAGATGTTCTCCAAGGCCCCTTCCAAATCTGTTATTCTCTCCTGCACCAGTTGCCAGTTCTGCCTCAGAAAACTGTACCTTTATTTGTATTTTTATGAAAGTTTTTAATACTGTAAAATACAAAAGGAAACAAAGCTCAGAAAAAAAGAGAAAAGAGAAGAAGGAGTGCAAAGGAGAAAGGAAAAACATTGATTTCCTTCTTTTTTTCCTTTCTGTTTCATTACCACAGAATAACAAGATAAGGTTACAATCTCAATGGTTTGCTTTACATTTCCAGGAGATGCTAACCTTTTCTGTTATAAGAAAGTTAACCTCATCATCACAACCTAAAAATCAAATTTTCATTTTTTTTTTTTCTGTTTCAGGCATGAAGTACAGAAGACGTTTCTGAGTGGAAACAAAACTATACTCTTAAATTTTGACACTCCTCCTCCTCACAAACCCCACTCCCTTGTAGCACTGATGATGTTACCTGGCTGGGTCACGAAACTTCTGCAAATCTTTTGAAGACAAAAGAAGAGCCTTGGTGGTGCAGTGGACTAAAGTTCTGTTAAGTAGCACTTAGCTGCCAGCTGCCTGCAATTACTGCGAGTTCAAATCTCACCAGGCTCAAGGTTGACTCAGCCTTCCGTCCTTCCGAGGTAGGTAAAATGAGGACCCGGATTGTGGGGGCAATAAGATGACTTTGTATAAAAAAAGAACACCGCTTAGGGGGGCCGAAAGCCCTACTAAGCAGGTATATACAAAAGTATGAAGGCTGTTGCTTAACGCATTGTAAGCCACCCTGAGTCTCCAGAGAAGGGCGGCATATAAATTAAACCAATAAATAAATAGATAGATAGATAGATAGATAGATAGATAGATAGATAGATAGGTAAGTAAGTAAGTAGATAAATAAATAAACAAACCACCAAGCTCAGAAATTCCCAAGGACTCACATTGTTCTTCCTCCTCCTCCTCCTGTTCCCCTCCTCCTCCCAAACCCCACTCCCTTCCAGCACTGATGATATTACCTAGTTTGGTAATAAAATGTCTGCATGGAAATCCCCAAACTCAGAGAACCCCAAGAACCTCTCCGTTCAACCCTGAGCTGCAAATATTCTCTTGCATTGTGAGAAGCATTACTTCTATGTGAATGATTGTATGGCGAGGGCTCCGTATAGAGGCTTTTAGTCCACCACTCGAACTTTGCGCCCTCCTGATACCTGGCAGGAGGGAGACGGCCGGTGCCAAATCACAGCCCCTTCCCAGGAGAGCAGCCTTCCTCGCCATCCCTTCCTCGTTCAGAAAAAGGGGTTGAGTGTTTTTCCCCCTCCTTGCCAAGAAGCTCATCTCTTCTCGCTGCAGATCTATCCGAACGGTGCAACAGGGCCAAAGTGCACTTAGCAACATGCAGAGCAGTCGTGCTCGCTTACTCTGACGACTGGGGAAGGGGAGGCCCGGAAGCAGACAAGGCAGAAGATGTTGCAATAGACCCAGGGACTCAGTTTCCCTTCTGTAAAGAGAAATACCACCCCACTCCCCCGACCGTCCCCAGGGCTGGTTGTTGGTGGTTCAGCCAAGTGGATGCTGGATGTTGGATGCTAAGCAGGGTTGGGCCAGGTCAGTTTTTGGAGTGAGACGCTAAGAAATATCTGGATGGAGGGCTAGACTGGGAATTCAAGAAACACAGGAAGAACTGATAGAAGAGAATATTCTTAGCTCAGGGTTGAAATGGGGATGGGAGGGTGGGGAGGGGTCCTTGGTGGTCTCTGAGCTGGGCTGTTTTCTTCCAGACGTTTCATGACCTGACTAGGGAACATCATCAGTGCTAGAAGGGCGGGGGATTGAGGAGAGAAGCAGGAGGAGGAAGGGAGGGAGAGGAAGAAAAGGAATGGAGGAGGGGAAGGAGGAAGAGGAGGAGAATGCTGTGATCCTTGGTGGCTTTCTTGCAGGAGTTGGAGGCAGTTGTTCTGTCCCCCATCCTCACACAGACAAATGCAGTATCAAACACGCCTGCCAATAATTTATTGTATAAACAGACCAGAATTCCTGGCAGACGAGAGTTCTGGCAGCTAACTGTAAAACGCCTGCCCGGTCCAATTAGTACTCCCAAGAAGCAGGAGAGGCCTTATCCGCAGTCCGTTTCCAAAGCGACAAATTATCCACAAGAGTTTACTCCAAAATGTATCTGAGCCGAAGTGCAGGATTCACAATGTGACTCTTTAGAGTTTAAACTTTTGTCCGTCACAAAGCCTGCCGAGCAATCACGCCCCCTTTTATCCCTCGTGGGGCTCAGTGACTCAGCTCAATCCCTGGCCCTCCCACACCTCTTCCGTTGCTGCGCACGCTTCTCCCTCCGACGCTTCCTGGGATCAAGCCAGGATTCATCCTCCTCGCTCCCTATCAATGGGTGCTCTGATATGCCTTCCTCCTGGCACATCCCAGGCTGTTCCTCCTGGCCTTCGGATGGAACTGAGGCATTGCCAGAGAGGAGGGTCCTGGAGAGTCAGTTCCTCCCCATCACCTTCTGAGTCCTCTTCCTCTGTTAGGACAGGCTCGGGAGTCGGGGTCACAACAGCAGTGGTGGTGGTGGTGGAGGAGTAGGAGAAGGAGGACTGTGGGGTTCTTGGCTGTTTTCTTGCAAGTGTTTCATGAGCCAACTAGGGAACATCATCAGTGCTAGAAGGGAGAAGGGTTTTCAAACAGGAGGTAGAGGAGGAGGAGGAGGAGGAGATGATCTATGGGGTCCTTGGTGCTCTCTGAGCTAGGCTGTTTTCCTGCAGAGTCAGACATTTTATGACCTGACTAGGGAACATCATCAGTGCTAGAAGGGAGGGGATTGGAGGAGGAGGGGAACAAAAACTGTGGGGTCTGTTAGTGCTCTCTGAACTTGGCTGTTTTCTTGCAGACGTTTCATGACCCAACTAGAGAACACCATCAGTGCTTGAATGGAGGGGGTTTGCCTAGAGGAGGAGGAAGACTGTGGGAGTCCTTGATGCTCTCTGAGTTTGGTTTTCTTCTTGCAAACCTTTTGTTACCAGACTAGGTAACGTCATCAGTGCTAGAAGGCAGTGGGGTGTATGGAAAGGAGGAGGAGAAGGAGACGCAGAAGGAGAAGGAGAAAAGAAGGAGGAAGGAAAAGAGGAAGAGGAGTGGTGGAAGGAGGAGTATGGGGTCCCTTGTGTTAAGTGAAACCCTGCACACGCTCACCCTTCGCCCCCCCCCCCCCTTGGAGTTTGCTTGTAGGAGATGCTGGAGAAGAAGTGGCAAACAGTGATCATATGACCACCGTCATATGGGTTGCGATGGCGAGACCCAGTCGTAACTGCCACTCATTCAACACCGTCATAAGTTTGAACCCTGTGACGGTTCAGCAAGATCCGTCTCTGTGGGGTTTCGAGATTTTTTTAAAACTCTGCACGCTGCTCAGAGCCACCTACAGGAGAAGGGGCAGGTTTGGTGACTTCACCAAACCCGATAAAAAAACGAGCGTCTCGCTTCTTGGGGTTAGAAAAAGGGTCCCAAGACAGTCATTAAGTAAATTATGACCCCTTTTACAGCCTTCCTTGTCACAATTGTTAAGCGGATCATCGTATTTGTTAAGTTAGCAACATGGTTGTTAAGTGAATCTGGCTTGCCAGAAGGTCGCAAAAGGGGATCATGTGACCCCCTCCCCCCAGGACACTGCAACCGTCATAAGTACATGCCAGTTGCCAAGCATCCGAGTTTTGATCAGGGTGCCTCAATGGTCGTAAGGGTGAAAAACAGTCATAAGTCACTTTTTTCAGTGCCATTGTAACTTTGAATGGTCACTAAATGAACCGAGGTATGTCAAGGACTGCATGTATATGCAAATAAAGCAATAATATATATAATATATATATTTTTTAAAAAAATGCAACCTCTCAGGTCCTGCCCCTCCATGAAATTAATATTTTATTATTTCATTATTTCATTTCATTTCATTTCATTTCATTTCATTTCTTTTCTTTTTTCTTTTCTTTTCTTTTCTTCTTCTCTTCTCTTCTCTTCTCTTCTCTTCTCTTCTCTTCTCTTCTCTTCTCTTCTTTTTTCTTTTCTTTTCTTTTCTTTTCTTTTTTTCTTTTCTTTTCTTTTTTCTTTTTTTCTTTTCTTTTCTTTTCTTCTCTTCTCTTCTCTTCTCTTCTCTTCTCTTCTTTTCTTTTATTCTTTTCTTTTCTTTTCTTTTTATTTTATTGTTTTGTTTCATTTCATTTTTTGTTTTGTTTTGTTTTGTTTTATTTCATTTCATTTTATATTTTATTTTATTTTATTGTTTCGTTTCATTTTGTTTCATTTCATTTCATTTTTTTGTTTTGTTTTATTTCATTTCATTTCATTTAATTTTATATTTTATTTCATTTTATTTCATTTATTTTTTATTAATATGTTATATTAGTAGATGTCTACATTTGGGGCCTTTCAAAATAATTGTTTGGAAGTTATTCCTTGTTTCAGGGGTGGGTGGAGACGAGGAGGTGAGAGGAACATACCCTGTCAGAAACAACTTCATCCTCCCTAAAAATTCACAGCAAGCGAGCCCTTCGTGGGGGATCTGCCTGTCCTCCCCCTGGCAGCCAATAGGGGGCAGGCCAACACCAGCCCTGGCGGGCAGGCCGGTCCAGGCCCTGCTTAGGGCAGGTCGATGGCATCATTTGTCCGCCCGCTTTCCCCAGTCGATGGCCCTGACACTCCGCAGTCATCACTCTGATTAAGATGCCACACTTGAGTTAAAGCATCCATTAAGATTTGATGAGTAATTGATCAGATCTCCGGGGTGGCTTGGATGGGGGAAACAGGCCAGGCTGGGCAGGGCGGGGGTCTCCTTCTCACACCGATGCAACCTGGAGGGGCTAAGGGGGAGCTTTTGCAAGCATGCACGCCAAAACCAGGGGTGCACAGATTATCCCGGCCATGCAACGGGATCTTTGAGTTGTCTCCTGCAGCGAAACTCCAAAACACTCAAAGGCAGGATAAGAAGCAACGCATGGAAACTCATCAAGGAAAGAAGCAACCTAGAAATAAGCAGAAACTTCTTGAGTTACAACAATTAGTCAGTGGGACGACTTGCCACCAGATGTTGTGGTTGCCCCCCATCACTGGAGGTTTTGAAGAACAGCCACTTGCCTGAAATGCTATAGGGATGTGATTTCTTTTTCTTTCCAAAAAAGAAAAGGAAAACAGATTTATTCTCACACTGCCCGACCACCGATCAGGTTTCCAGGCCTCCTTTGCATCCCTAACCTGGCAGTGTGGAGGTTTCCTCCCGAGCCAAGATTGAGTGAGCGTATAAATATTCTCAGTTCACACCTCTTGCCACAGAGGCACTCAAGATTGATGGATTCCTTACAGTAAGCAGGCATTGGCAGCAGCGGCTGGGGCTGGTTTACAACTGTCTGCCCGAAAGATGCTGCAGCCAAGCCTCTCTGACAGCAAGGAAGAGCCTTCCAAGGGAGAAAACATCTAGACGGGGTGAAACCAGGTTTCTTAAGAGCAGTGACTGTGAGATCCCTCTCTTGGAGTCTTAGTGGACAACCAGCTAAATATGAGCCAGCTGTGTGTGGCGGCAGCCAGAAATGCCAAGGCAATCCTAAACTGCATTAACAGTGGGATACAGTCAAGATCCCATGAAGTGTTAATACCACTTTATAAGGCCTTAGTAAGACCACACCTAGAATGCTTCATCCAGTTTTGGTCACCACACTATAAAAAAAGATGTTGAGACTCTAGAAAGAGTGCAGAGAAGAGCAACCAGGATGATGAGGGGACTGGAGGCTAAAACATACAATGAACGGTTGCAGGAACTGGGCATGGCTAGTCTAGTGAAGAGAAGGACCAGGGGAGACATGACAGCCATCTTCCAATATTTGAGGGGCTGCCACAAAGAGGAGGGGGTCTATTTTCCAAAGCACCTGAAGGCCAGACAAGGAACAATGGATGGAAACTAACCAAGGAGAGATTCAACCTGGAAATAAGGAGATTTTTTCTGACAGTGAGAACAATCAACCCATGGAAGAGAAGTTGCCTTCAGAAGTTGTGGGAGCTTCATCCCTGGAGGCTTTCAAGAAGAGATTGGACTGCCATCTGTCAGAAATGGTCTAGGCGGGTCTCTTGCTTGGGTGGGGGGTTGGACTAGATGACCTACAAGGTCCCCCCCCAACTCTGTTAATCTGATTAGTTTTCCATGGGACCTGACCGTTGGCAAGGGGAGAGATGTTGGATGGAGGGGGGCCTTCTGCATCTTTGCAGAGATGCCCATTGAGCTGAAGGCATCTGCAGGGCCTTTTGTCCTCTGTAGCACATTCATGATCTGGCTTGGAAGCCAGGAGGATCCCCATTTAAGAGATTGAACTAAAATTGAGCACTAAAATCAGAGGAGAGCTCCCCCTGGCACAGAACAATGGATCGAAGTTCCAGATTTCTGGCTGAAATTCATGAAAAAGTCACTGCGGTAAGAACAATTCAATCATGGAACCAATCACCTGAAAGGAGATCGGGTGCTTCTCAGCCCTGGCAGGTTAAGATGTGTGGACTTCAATTCCCAGAGTTCCCCAGCCAGCTGTTTCCTAGTTCGTTAAGGAAACATCTGCAGGAAAGCAACCAAACTCCTCAGAGAGCCCTCCATAGTCCTTCCTTCCTTCCTTCCTTCCTTCCTTCCTTCCTTCCTTCCTTCCTTCCTTCCTTCCTCCCTTCCTTCCTTCCTTTCTTCTTCCCCTCTCCTTTCTCTTTCTCCTCCTCCCTGAAAATTCTACTACCTTCCATTACTGATGATGTAACCTAGCTGGGTCATAAAACGTCTACAAGAAAACAACCAAGCCCAGAGAGCGGCAAGGACCTCACAGTCCTCCTCCTCCTCTCCACAAACCCTTCTAGCACTGATGATCTTACCTACTTGGGTCATGAAACGTCTCCAAGAAAATCACTCAGCTCAGAGAGCAGCAAGGACCCCGAAGTTCAACCCCGAGCTACGAAGATTCTCTTGTGTTGGTACAGCCATCCACACTCAACCATCTATTCCCAAGACAGACGAACCCAATCTCTCCTTCCATCTCTCTTCATATAATTTAATTTCTAGTCCCCTGATCCACTTCATTGCCCTTCTCTGGCCTTCCTTAAAGGTTGATACCCAGAATGGAACCATCTCTGTAACTCGTGTTCATAAAACCTGTTCTAGGTCTTCTAGAAAGCATTTATCTTCTTCCTCTTCCTTCTGTGATGAGATGATCCAGCTTTTTGCAACGAAGAGCATGCATAAGTATGGAGACATTCCTCGGTTCTTTGGCAAAGTGGTGAATTCCGTGGTTTTGCATGAAATATCGTTTGAAGCAGAGTCCTGAAGGCTTTCCAACTTTTGCTTCAGGCTGTTTTCGAACATCTGGTACGAGAAGAGGCTTCCTGACTCCCACCCAACCAAGATCGATCTTCAAACACAAGCTCTGGTATTTATTTTTCCATTCTGAAATTCTTCCATGTTATGGGCTAGACGGAGACCTGGCAACATTTATTCTGGGGGGGGGGCATGCTCCCCAGAGGCCGGAAATGAATTGCTGCCTAGGTAAAAGTGTTGATAGCTAGTCAATAGCTTCCCTTCATTTCAATTAAAAAAAGCAGAGTTCCCTGGGCCCAAATGACCCCATAAAAATGGAAGGAGGGGGGAAGCTTTGCTGAAATTCAGGTGGACAAGGAGGTGCAACACCTCCTTGTCCTTTTTCCTTGGCTTTTCCTGCTACCTGTTGGAAATCCAAGCTGCTCTTGACTCATTCACCGGCCCTTTCTATACGTTTTCGTAGGACCCGAGGCTCTGCCTAAAATCTGAATTTAGAACTTGGGCATTCCTCTGATCCGGCAGCCCAGCGGCCCAGCAGAGGGATTTTTTGGAAATCTTTTGCAAAATGCAGTTGACCTGTGACCCATGCAGCCTCTGTGCTCCAGACAGGCCCAGCAACCTTTGGGGGTCAGGAGCCCATACATAGAACAGAGAACCAAAGGGTTGGAACTTGGAAGGGACCTCGGAGGTCTTCTAGTCCAACCCCCTGCTCAAGTAGGAGACCCTGTACCATTTCAGACAAAGGTTGTCCAATCTCTTCTGGAAAACCTCCATTGATGAAGCACCCACAACTTCCGGAGGCCAGATCTTCCACTGGATAGTGGGGAATGGAAGGATTATCCTGTCAAAGCTGAAGAAGCTTCTTGGATGAGAAGCGAAACGTCTTCAAAAAAAAAAAAAAAAACTAGAAAGTCCAGTGGCCTCCTGAAAAAGCACCTTTGGGACAACCATGACCTGAAGGATAGAGAATCGCTACAGTTCCACTAAGTTAACTGTTCTCACTGTTAGGAAATTCCTCCTTAGTTCTAGGTTGCTTCTCTCCTTGTGTCAGGTTTCGATGTCGTCTCAAATAAATTGCATTTCCAAACAAATAGTCTTTGATGAAATATTTCATTTATTAAGCACAACAATCTATCCCCGACTACGTTGTAGCCAACACTGACTTCCTGACCCCAAACCTTCCCTTTCCGTTCCCCAATTCTCTGCGTCTCATTGGCCATCTTCCAAATCACTCTCCCCATATCTACTACTTCAGCTCACAGGAATGTCCCCCCTCCCATCCCATCTCCTAGGAGATATTATCTTCAGGGAAAATAAGTAGGTGAAAAATCAAACATCCCTTTCCAGATGCCTCCACTTCTCCTCCTTATGTCAGCACTGGAACGAATGTAGTTTGGAGTGCTGACATCTTGATCTGTTACTTCTTGTCCTGCCTTCAGGTGCTTTGGAAAATAGAACATAGCATCACAGAGCTGGAAGGAACCTTGGAGGTCTTCTAGTCCAACCCTCCGCTGAAACAGACAAAGGTACAGTTTTCTGAGGCAGAACCGGCAATTGGTGCAGAAGAGAAGAATAACAGAATAACAAAGTTGGAAGGGACCTTGGAGAATATCTAGTCCAACCCCTTGCTCATGCAGGAGACCCTAGACCATTTCAGAAAACGGCTGTCCAATCTCTTGTTAAAAGCCTCCAGTGATGGAGCACCCACAACATCTGGTGGCAGGCAGTTCCACTGGTTAATTGTCCTCACTCTTAGGAAATTTCTCCTTAATTCCAGGTTGCTTCTCTCCTTGATGAGTTTCCGTCCGTTGCTTCTTGTCCTGCCCTGTAAGGACTACCTATACTTGGGATCAGGATGCCTGCTATTGTTTCATTCCTCCAGCAGTTCCCCAACATCTGTCTGGGCTTTGTCAGCCAGGGGTTAATTCCCCAAAGGTTGCAAGGCAGCCATCAGTTAAGCTGGCCCAATAACGCTTCGCTTTAAAGCCCTGGTCCGTGAAATAACGGCCCCTCGGCCAGGCGTGTCTGCTCGGGCAAACGCAGGGCCACCGCCTGCGCAGGTGACACATAAATTTTATTATTAAAATGAACATTTAATGCCTGTACACCAAGTGACGCATGGAAGGAGGGCCGATAAATCAAATGGTTAAACTGGTCTCGTCACATTTAGCAGTACTTGGATTCTTGACCGGCAAATCAACTCAAGGTTAGAGAAGGGATAAATTAGAGAAAGGGGGGGGGAAGGGGAAGGGGAGACATTTGGGGTGGGTGGGTGGAGAAATTGATAACTCAGGAAGGGAGGATTGAAAATGATCCGGTTTAACCTGGTTAACTTTGGGCAGGCCAGAAAAAATGGCTTGTAAGGTTTAAAGCAGGATGATCAATTGGTGGGGGATATTCCCCCCCCCGTGACAAAGTGGGAGGGGGAGAGGGGGGAAATAAATTAGGACATGAACTCCCTTGCGATGATCAGCCAAAAGAACTGGGGGACAGAGGCGTGTCCCCCTCAAATCCTTGTTAGGGGAAAGAGAAAGTGGAAATGTATTATTGTATTTTGACCTACAACAGTTCATTTACAAGAGCACTGAAAAAAAGTGACTTATGACTATTTTTCACACTTATGACCGTTACAGCATCTCCATGGTCACACGATCGAAATTCAGACGCTTGGCCTCTGACTCATATTTATGACGGCTGCAGCAGCGTCCTGGGGCCACGTGGTCCCCTTTTGTGACCTCCTGATAAGCAAAGTCAATGGGGAAGCCGGATTCACTTAACAACTGGGTTACTCGCTTAATGACTGCAGTGATTCATTGAACAAACGTGGCGAGAAAAGTCGTAAATTGGGGCAAAGCTCAGTGAACGAATGTCTCGCTTAGCAACATAAGCTCTGGGCTCAATTGTGGTCGTGAAGTCGAGGACTACCTGTATGACCGTCGAATAACTGGACACTGTAATCAACTGGGGGGCAGGGGAAGAAGGAGAAAGGATTGTTTAAACAATTTAACAAACATTTGAACGGAAAAACCAGATCTGGTTTTGTTTCTTCAGTACCAACATGGTGTATCCAAGAGAGTTTTACTTTTGGCAATTCTCCTGAGATTGTTTCCTTGTTTGGGGTTCGCTAATTGGACAGTTGACAAGACTACCTGTACATTAGTTAACCAGTTCCAAATAGAATAGAATAGAATAGAATAGAATAGAATAGAATAGAATAGAATAGAATAGAGCTGGAAGGGACCTTGGAGGTCTTCTAGTCCAGCCCCCTAGTCAAGCAGGAGACCTCTACATTTCAGATAAGTGACTATCCAGTCTCTTCTTAAAAGCCTCCAGTGTTGGAGCATTTACAACTTCTGGAGGCATAGTCCTCACTGTCAGGAAGTTTCTCCTTAATTCCAGGTTGCTTCTCCCCTTGGTTAGTTTCCATCCGTTGCTTCTTGTCCTGCCCTCAGGTGCTTTGGAGAATAATTTGACCCCCTCTTCTTTGGGGCAGCCCCTCATATACTGAAATACTGCTCTCATGTTTCCCCCAGTTCTTCTTTTCTTTAGACTAGCCAGTCCCAAAAGCTGCAGCCGTTTTACATATGGTTTAGTCTCCAGGCCTTTGATTCAGAAAAAAAACCAGATCCTTCCAGCCCAGATTTCCTCCACAAAGCACGCCTGAGATGCCCTGGACTACAACTCCCATGCTCACACTGGCTGGAGGTTGGTAAAAGCACCTCTGGCCAAAACAGAGGAGGCAGCGAAGGTGCAGCCGGGATCTCCGAGTGGAATCTCCGGGGAGGCCAAGCTGCATCTGGAGACAAGCAGCCCAGCAGAAATGCAAAGTTACGAAAGTGACGTTCTCCAGATGTTGCCAGGCAGGCCTGCAGATGTGCCCAGGTGACAAGACCGAGAAGGATGGTCCCTGGCGGGATGTGTTTAAATGGGCTGGCCTGACTGTTTACCTAGCCTGAAAATCTCACGCTGCCTCACCTGGGTCAGCCGAGCAGGGGTGCCGTTGGCTGGGGAGCTCCAGCTGGCAAGCGCCTCGGACCCCCCGAGACGGAGCAGCTGGGGGGAGAGAGGCTCTGCTCCCCCAGGACCTGGCTGTCTGCGGCCCTCGCCTGATTCTCTGCAACGGGCCCCCTCCTCGCCATGTCCTTGGTGGCGCCAAGTGGAGGGAGGAACGCTACTGGGGTGGGGGATGGGGTTGGAAGTTGGAATGGCAGATCACCTGGTGTGCATGGAGGGGGAAGGGAGGAAGGGGGGGAGGAAGGAGGAAAGAAGGGAAGAGAGAGAAAGAGAAGCAAGGAAGGGAGAGAAAGAGAAGGAAGGGAGGGAGAAGAATGAAAGGAAGGGAGGGAGGGATACAGATAGGAAGATGGATGGACGGATAGATGGATGGAAGGAAGAAAAGAAAAAGGGAGGGAAGAAAGAAGGAAAGGAGTCGCAGAAGAAGGAGAAGGGAAGAAAGGGAGGGAGGGGGAAGGGAGAGAGGAAAGAAGGAAGGATGGAAGGAAGGAAGGAAACCACGAATGAAGGGAGGAAAGGAGGAAGAGAGGAAGGAGAGTAGAGAGAGAAAGGGAAGGAGGGAAGGAAGAAAGACAGGAAGGAAACAGGGAAGGGAAGGAGGGATGGAGGGAGTGAGGAAGGAAGAAAGGAAGAATGGAAGAAAGGAAGAAAGGGAAAAATAAGGCATCGAGAAGATGGATGAAGGGAGAGGGAGGGAGGGAGGGAGGGAGGAAGGAAGGAAGGAAGGAAGGAAGAAAGGAAGGAAGGAAGGAAAGAAAACACTCAGTTTCTTTGTATTCAATGATAATGAGAATAACAGCCCAAATTCCTTCCTTTATTTCTTTTGAAAATTTCCTGCTGTGATCCTGGTAATTTTTCTGCTGATTTAATTTATTTTTTTTATATTACATCATTTTATAGATGGGTATTTAAAGTGATAAATTGCTTCGAAGCATCCCAAAAACAGATAACAAACTAATTAGTGGGATAAATTAATGTCTCCAAATATATTTCCTAGAGACGCTCCCCGCAATCTATAGACATAATGGTGGCTTCTGGCAACCGGATCAATCAGATGCCACTAATTTTACGAGAGACATGAAATTCATTAAACGCCAGGAAAAAAATCTGAGAAACTTCTGCATATTAAGCAATGTTGCAAAACTTTAGGATATTTTAGGTGGGCACATCTGTTTACTTCTGGTCAGGTTCTCTTTAGATCATTTTATGCCTGGTGAGTGATCCTCAGTTTTGATTCTCCCTAAATTATAATTTTTACACCTGAAGTGTTAATACCATTTTATAAAGCCTCAGTCCAGTTTTGGTCACCACGTTACAAAAAAGACGTTGGAAAAAGTGCAAAGAGGAGCAACTAGGATGATTAAAGGCCTGGAAACCAAAACAAATGAAGAACATTTGAAGGTTGAAAGGTTGAAACTGCTTTGGTCACGCTGATGGATGATCTCTGGTGAGCCCGAGATGGGGGTCATTCCTCCATCTTGGTGCTACTTGACCTCTCAGCGGCTTTCGATACCAGTGACCATGGCATCCTTCTGGGACGACTAAGGGAGTTGGGAGTGGGAGGCACTGTGTTACGGTGGTTCTCCTCCTATCTCTCTGGTCGGTCACAGTCGGTGTTGGTAGGAAGACAGAGGTCGACCCCTAAGCCCCTCGTTTGTGGGGTGCCTCAGGGCTCGGTCCTCTCTCCCCTCCTATTTAACATCTACATGGAGCCACTGGGTGAGATCATCCAATGATACGGGGTGAGGTATCAGCAATACGCGGATGATACCCAGCTGTATATCTCTACCCCGCGTCAATTCAGTGATGCGATGGATGTGATGTGCCGGTGCCTGGAGGCCGTGAGGGTCTGGATGGAAGTCAACAGGCTCAGACTTAACCCAGACAAGACCGAGTGGCTGTGGGTATTGCCTCCTAAAGACTATGTCAATTGTCCATCCTTGGTTCTGGGGGGGGAGAAATTGTCCCCCTCAGAATGGGCTCGCAATTTGGGTGTCGTCCTAGACTCACAGCTAAGATTAGAGCAACATCTGACAGCTGTGGCTAGGGGGACCTTTGCACAGGTTCGCCTGGTGCACCAATTGCGACCCTATTTGGATCGGGAGGCTCTCCTCACGGTCACTCATGCCCTTGTCACCCCACGGTTAGATTATTGCAACACGCTCTACATGGGGCTACCCTTGAAAAGTGTTCGGAGACTACAGTTGGTCCAGAACGCAGCCGCGCGAGCTGTCGTGGGTGCACCTAGATACACCCACATTACACCAATTCTCCGCGAGCTGCACTGGCTCCCTATCGGTCTCCGGTCACAATTCAAGGTGTTGGTTATTACCTTTAAAGCCCTACATGGCTCAGGGCCAGGTTATCTTCGAGACCGCCTTCTGACGCATAGCTCCCAGCGACCGGTAAGATCCCACAGAGTTGGTCTCCTCTGGGTCCCGTCAGCTAAACAATGCCGGCTGGCGGGCCCGCAGGGGAGGGCCTTCTCTGTGGCGGCCCCGGCTCTCTGGAACCAGTTACCTCCTGAGGTCCGGACCATCCCCACCTTACTGGCCTTCCAAAAAGCGGTGAAGACCTGGCTCTTCCGGCAGGCCTGGGGCCGTTGATCTCGCTCTTGCGATCCGGCGAGATCCGGCCATGAATGGCGTGAATGGGTTTTAATGTTTTTAATGTTTTTAATTTTTAAATGTTTTTTATAATGATTTTAAATGCATTGTGAGCCGCCCTGAGTCTTTGGAGAGGGGCGGCATACAAATTGAATGAATGAATGAATGAATGAATGAATGAATGAATGAATGAATGAATAAATAAATAAATAAATAAATAAATAAATAAATAATAAGGTTATACCTAGTCTAGAGAAAAGAAGGACTGTGGGGGGGGGTTGACATGTTAACAGTATTCCAGTATTTGAGGGGCTGCCCCAAAGAAGAGGGGGTCAGCCTATTTTCCAAAGCACCTGAAGGAAGACAAAAATCAAGGGATGGAAACTAATCAAGGAGAAAAGCAACCTGGAACTAAGGAGAAATTTCCTGACAGAACAATTAACCAGTGGAACAACCTGCCACCAGAAATTGTGGGTGCTTCATCACTGGAGGTTTTTAAGAAGAAATTGGACAGCCACTTGTCAGAAATGGTGTAGACTAGAGTCTCCTGCTTGAGCAGGGGGTTGGACTAGAAGACCTCCAAGGCCCCTTCCAACTCTGTTATTCTATTCTATTCTATTCTATTCTATTCTATTCTATTCTATTCTATTCTATTCTATTCTATTCTATTCTATTCTATTCTACTTCAATCTAGTCTAAACTATTTTCTATTTCTTCTCTTCTCTTCTCTAATTTTATTCCTTTGCACACTTAGTGGTTGGGGGTCACACACATCTACACCCATCCACCGACCCACACGCTAATGCCCCAAAATGTTCCCAGCTACCACAGAGAGGGGGGTGGCTAGAACAACCAAGAACGCCGTTAGACCCCAAAGAGTTAACTTATATTTTTAAACCCTTCCGGAGGGGAGAAAAATATGTCTCCGAACATAATTTCAGCATGTTGGAATTGAGTGTTTAAAAGTGTTTGGGGAATAATAGAGAGATGAGGAACGCGGTGGGAGGGGACAGCAAATCTTTCTTTCTCTCTCTCTCCTGCAAAATAATTGACTTTTATGTAAGCAGTAAAGTTTTTATACCTGCGATAATTTACTTGGAAGTTGATATCCATTCATTTGTACAAATTTACATCTACCTTCCAGAACTGACCAGTTTATAATAATAAAAGTCTTTTTAATAGTCATTTAAAAAAATGCCACTGAGCAGTTAGATTGTTTTTAATTCAGAACAGTGATTTCTTTTGGATAATATTTTTTACCTTGGATCTACTTTCAATTCTTTTCTTTATATTCTGCCTTTATGTATGGGATTACAGTGCCCATCATCCCTGGCAGTGCAGCATCAACCCTTTTTTAAAAATGGACAGGATTTTAACCATGGGGGAGGGAGGGGTTTAATGCAGGTAATCCTCGGTTTAAAACCATTTGTTTAGGGGCTTTTCCAAGTTACAACAGAACTGAAAAATGTTATTTACCACCGGTCCTCACACTTAAAACGTTACCTACCCAACTAGGTAATATCATCAGTGCTAGAGGGAAGTAAACTTGCTCTCTGAAAGCAAGTTACATGTATACAAACTGAAAGCAAAGCCTCCTCCCTTCTAGCACTGATGATGCCACCTAATTCGGTGATGAAAAGTCTGCAAGAAAATCACCAAGCTCAGAGAATACCAAGGACTGCAGTCCTCCTCCTCCACCTCCTCCTCCTCCTCCTCTTCCACCTACTTCTTCTTCCCCCTTCTTCTCCTCTTCCTCCTGTCCACATGCTCCACTCTCTTGTAGCACTGATGATGCTACCTAGTTGGGTGATGAAACATCTGCAAGAAAACCACCAATCTCAGAGAACACCAGGGACCCCATAGTCCTCCTCCTTCTCCTCTTCCTCTGCCACACCCCACTCCCTTCTAGCACTGATGATGTTCCCTAGTTGGGTAATAAAATGTCTGCAAGAAAACCACCAAGTTCAGAGAACACCAAGGACCTCACAACCGCCGTCCTCCTCCTCCTCTCTGCACACCCCACTCCCTTCTAGCACTGATGATGTTCCCTAGTTGGGTAATAAAATGTCTGCAAGAAAACCACCAAGTTCAGAGAACACCAAGGACCTCACAACCGCTGTACTCCTCCTCCTCCTCCTCCTCCTCCTCCTCCTCCTCCTTCTCTTCCTTTCTCCACACCCCACTGCCTTCTAGCACTGATGATGTTCCCTAGTTGGGTAATAAAACATCTGCAAAGAAACCAGGAGGCTCAGAGAGCACCAAGGATTCCCCCCATTTCAACCCTGAGCTACAAATATCCGCCTCTCTCTCTGTACCAAATCATCCCTTTGTCTAATTAATGCTTGCGGAAACACCATCATAGCAGTTTTCCGAAGGCAGCCCGAGTCTCCGTGGGTCTCACCAGCTCATCCCACCCCTCCCTCCCTCCCTCCCCCTTGCACTTATTTGACGAAATCATCACATTTATGGCCAAATTGAAATGAAATGCAATTTAGTTCCCGTTAAACTTTCAGTCCATCACCTCCCCGGCCGATCCCGCAGGACCAGCTAACTTAATCGGCCGATGGTGGTAACTTCATTAAGGGTGCCGGTCGCCCCCACCCCACTTTTTCTGCTGCGGCTGGAGCCCCTCGCCTGGAATTACTGGAAGATTTGAAGGGAGGTTTTTTTTTTCTCTTTCTTTCTTTCTTTCTCTCTTTAGATCTGCTGGCTCAGCGTTTCATCCTCTTTCCTTGAGCGATCCTGGCCCTCTTTTTACCTTTCTGGTTCATTTCTTTGCGAGGGTTTCTGGTTCTATTTCTTTTCTTTCTTTTTATCCCCCTCCCCCATGGAAGGAATGAAATAAAATCTCTGAGCTGGAAGGGAGAGGAAAAGGGCTCCTGGAAAAAGGAAGAAGGAAAGGGGTTCAAAGAAAGGATGGGAGACCAGGGTTCGAAAGCTGACTGCGGCATCCTTCTTGGTTTTCAGGCTGCAGGCTAAAATTTTGCATTGTTTCTCAGGCTGGACCACTTGATGAGATGTGGACTTCAACTCCCAGAATTCCCCAGTCAGCCAGGAGAAATTTCTTGACAGTGACATGGGTTGCCTCCCAGAATTGTGGAGGCTCCATTGCTGGAGGTTGCCAAGAAAAGATTGGACAACTTGCCTTTATCCAAGACGGTATTCATCCCAGATGGGCTGAGGGTTGGACTAGAAGACCTCCAAGGCCCGTCCAGCCCTAGGATTCTATGATAATTACTATGAGTTTATTCAAGAGAGTCCAAGATAAAGGAGAACTGTCTCAGGGACTCCCGCCTTCCAGGAGATTGTCTTGAAGGCTTATTTCTGTCAAGGGTCCAGAAACCATCAAAAGTTGTAGGAGATCGGACAACCATTTGTCAGGAACGGTGCAGAGTCTCCGGATAGGATTGGATTAAAAGATCTCCAAGGTCAACAGTGCTAAGTAGCACCGCTCAGGTGCCACTGAGGACACAGATAAACCTCCAAGTGTCCCCAACGACCCTCTAAAAGGATGCAAATGACCAGCTGTCTTCAAGGAGTATAAATCAGGGGTGAAATGCTCCTGTTCTGTCCCCGTTCCACCCACGCACCCCCACAGACGGCCCGGAGTTAATAAGCCACACGACAAAATTCTTTGAAAATAAAGCTGGCAGCAACCCAGCGGCTAGCTGCCAATTCAGACTTTACTCACACAAAACAAAGATTAGACTGCCAGCATTCCGATAAAACAGGCAGAGTTTTCAACAATACAAGGATTAATCCAAATGCAGTCCGATAAAGCAGGCAAAGTCCAGTAACACAGAGATCATGGATTAGTTCTAGTTTTTGCTCGTCACAAACTGAACCGGCCACCACACCCACATTTATACCCTGTGGGGTGTGGTCCAGTGACTCAGCTAATCTCTGGCACGCCTTCCCCTCTGCTGCGCACGCTTCTCCCTGCGCCGCTGTCGAGGATCCAGCCAGCACTTATCTCCTTCGTCGCTGTCCACCTGTGGCTGTGGGGACATGCTTGGCTCTGAGCCTATCTTTTGGCCTTCGGTGTCCTCCGGAGGCATTGCCAGAGAGGAGGGTCCTGGAGAGGGAGGCCTTGCCAACTCCTCTTCCTCACTCTCAGAGTCTGCATCTGTCGATAGCCCAGGCTCAGGCAACGGAGCCACAACAGCTCCCAGTTCGAACCGGATCGCCTGATCTGGTAGCAATGGCGGCGGGTGGTTCGGAGAACTGGTAGCAAAAATCCCTGCCCCCCACAGCTGAGCCGTGCAATCATCAGAGGCTTTTTTTTTACTTTTAAAAGCATTTTTCTAAAACCTCTTCGGCTGAAGAGGTTGTAGAAAAAATGCTTTGAAAAGTTTTTTTTAAAAAAAGTTGGCCACGCCCACCCAGTCACATTATCCCCCCAAGCCACGCCCACAGAACCGGTAGTAACAAATTTTACATTTTACCACTGGTATCAATCCTTCCCTTCCCCACCATCCAGTCAGAGCTGAAGAAGCTTCTTGGATGAGAAGCGAAACGTCTTCAAAGAAAAACCAAGGAAGTCCAGTTGCCTCTTGAAAAAAAGCTCCTTTGGGACAAGATAGAAGATACTTTCTTTCTCAATATCAGGCTAAAGAAAATCCACATCCAAGATAGTTAGCGATAGCCACAATCCATTTCCTGATTCCCAAGCAGGTAGCTGTCAGTTGGCCAAGCATCAGCAGTCCTCAGCAGGAGCAATTACTTTGCAGAAATAGTGCAGAAACTATAAAGGAGAATTGAATCAGTGGAATGGAAGTTGCCTCCAGAAGTTGCTCCATCCCTGGAGTTTTTCAAACAGAAATGGGACAACCATTTGTCCGAGATGGTTATAGGGCAGAGGTGTCTTCCTGGGGAATTCTGGGAGTTGAAGTTCGTAAATCTTAAAAGTCCCCAAAGTTGGATGTTCCTGGGACAGGGTCTCCTGTTTGAGTGGGAGAAGGAGAGGGAGAGGGAAATGGCAAGTGGCTTTTGAAAACTTGGGGTGTCTGGAAGGCCTTGTAAGATTCTGCAACCCCAGAAATGGAAGAGGGAGGAGAAGGAGGAGGAGGAGGAGGAGGAGGAGGAGGCAGGGGGACAATTGAGGCGGCGGCTGCTGCAAGAGAAGTCAGAAAGGAAGACCAGTTCTCAAGGTATAATGCAGTGGCCACTAAAAGAGGGAGGAGGAGGAAGAGGAGGAGGAGGAGAAAAAGGAGGAAGAGGAGGAAGAGGAGATGACGCCTTATTGGAAAAAGTAGTCATCTAATCTAATCTAATCTAATCTAATCTAATCTAATCTAATCTAATCTAAATCCAACTAGGTGCTAGAGTTTTAAAATCCTTTATGCTCAAAATCCTACAAGCTAGGCTCCAGCAGTATGTGGACCGAGAACTACCAGAAGTACAGGCACGATTTCGAAGAGGCAGAGGAACTAGAGATCAAATTGCCAACGTACGCTGGATCATGGAGAAAGCTAGGGAGTTCCAGAAAAACATCTACCGTATTTTTCACCCCTAAAAATGGGTGAAAATTTAGGTGCATCTTATAGACTGAATATGGGCGTTTTGGCCTCCTGAACCCTCCGTGCGTTGCATTTTCACCCTCCCAGGCTCCCAGAAGAAGTCTGTAGTGCTCTGCACGGCCTGTTTTCGCCAAAAACGGACTCATTTTTGGGCTCTCATCGCATCACATTTTCACCCTTTCTGGCCTCCAGGAGCACTGTTTTGGCAAAAACAGTCTGGCTGTTCGTTTTTGGGCTTGGGAGCCCCAAAACAGGCCCATTTTTGCCAAAACAGTGCCCGTTTTTGGTGAAAACGGAGGATATCAACCCTGACTGCTCCTTAGAAGGCCAGATCCTGAAGATGAAACTCAAATACTTTGGCCACCTAATGAGAAGGAAGGACTCCCTGGAGAAGAGCCTGATGCTGGGAACGATGGAGGGCAAAAGAAGATGAAGGGGACGGCAGAGAACCCGTAGTGAGATGGCTGGATGGAGACATTGAAGCAGTCGGCATCAGCTTAAATGGACTCCGAGGGATGGTAGAGGACAGGAAGGCCTGGAGAAACGTTGTCCATGGGGTCACAATGGGTTGGACACGACTTAGCGACTAACAACAAGCCTAGAAGCCATGCTTGGGTGCAGCCTGATCCTCAAGATCAGGAGTCCCCAAACTCTAAACGAAGCCCAGATTTGTCCGGAATGGTATAGGGTCTCCTGCTTAAGCAATGAGTTGGACAAAAGATCTCCAAGGTCCCTTCCAAATCTGCTATGGTTCCCTCTGCTAGTAGGAAATCAAGACTGACTCCAATCTCTGTCTTGCGAGAGTGAGGAAGGCTGTCATCAACACAGAAGGAGGAGGTTTGAAACCGGAGTTGGATGGCTACTTCCCTCCCTTCAACTCTCCCTTTGTTAAGGAATGCCGAGAGGGGAGGACTTGAGGAGGGGCAGAGGGAGAGAGGCGAGGCAGGGGCTGAAGAAACTCTCTCTTGATGTGCAGATATTCACATGTGACATACGACTCGGGGGAAGCGAGGGGCGCCTCTGATTTCCTTAATGCTGACGGTTCTTTCTCCTTCTTGGAAAGGAAACTCAGCGGGGAACTTAAAATGTGCCGTGCAGGGTCTACACCTTCTGGCAGGTGCGTTTCCAGTTGGGCGACAGGAATGCCCCGGGCCCAGCGTTTGCATGAAGAAGGTGGGGGGTCTGTGAAGAGGAGGAGGGGGGGAAGGAGGAGGAGGAAGGGGAAAAGGAGGAGGCAGAGAGGAGGAGGAGGAGAAGGAGGAAGGGGAAGGGGAATGGGGAGTGGGGAGGAGGAGGACAGGGAAGGGAGGAGGAGAAGGAGACGAGGAAGGGGAAGAGGAGGAGGAGGAGAGGAGGAGGAGAAGGAGGAAGGGGAAGGGGGAGGGGGGAGGAGGAGGAGAGGGAAGGGAGGAGGAGGAGGAGACGAGGAAGGGGAAGAGGAGGAGGAGGAGAGGAGGAGGAGGAGGAAGGGGAAGGGGAAGGGGAGGGGGGAGGAGGAGGAGGAGGAGACGAGGAAGGGGAAAAGGAGGAGGCAGAGAGGAGGAGGAGAAGGAGAAAGGGGAGGGGGGAGGAGGAGGAGAGGGAGGGGAGGAGGAGGAGGAGACGAGGAAGGGGAAGAGGAGGAGGAGGAGAGGAGAAGGAATGGATCCGAGGGGCGTAATATAAAAAGTGACTGAAAAAGGAAGAAGGTGAAGATAAGGAGAGGTAGACATGAAAGAGAGGAAGAGGAAGGTGGCCTTGCCTCAGCCTATCGAACAGATGACCTTCATCATAGAACATACAATCCTTTGATTGGAAGGGACCTTGGAGGTCTTCTAGTCCAACCCCCTGTTCAGGCAGGAGACCCTGTTCCATTTCAGACAAATGCTTGTCCAGTCTCTTCTTAGAAGCCTCCAGTGATGGAGCCCCCACGACTTCTGGAGGGAAGCTCTTTCATTTCCCCTGGTCTGCCCCTCCCCGCTCCCACCTGCCGAAACCAGCCTCTTCTTCCAAAGCCAGGCTGGGCATTTGCAGAAAAGACCCTCCCCAGCAAATCTCCAAGGCTGCCGGAGGGGCAACGGGGGACCATCCCTGTTTCCATGGTGGCTGCTCCGTGCTGGGGCTGGGAGACAAAGGGGGCAAGGGAAAAGAAAGCCCCTTTGTGGCTCCCGGCTTCTCTCGCTGCAGGACTGGGTGGGAGGTGGGGGGTTGGAACTTGGGGGAGGACACAAAGTCCAGGCTCTGTGAAAGGCAGGCATGTGAGGAAGGGCAGGAAGGAGGAGGAGGAGGGAAGGGGCCCGAGACCCTCAGCTGGCTTCAGCACCAGCCTTCGCCCTGCTGGGAATGCCAGCCTGGAGGATCCTTAGCTGGCTTCATCGCTGGGCATCCACCCTCCGGTAACCCCAATCCTTTCGGAGCACCCCCTGCTTCCTTAGAGTGATCCTCCCTCCCTCCCTCCCTCCCATCCATCTATCCTTCCTTCCACCCTCCTCATTCATCCATCTTGTCAATTCCTTCCTTCCTTCCTTCCTTCCTTCCTTCCTTCCTTCCTTCCTTCCTTCCCTCCCTCCCTCCCTCCCTCCCTCCCTCCTTCTTTCTCCTTGACTAGATAGATAGATAGATAGATATGGATGGATGAATGAATGGATGGATAGAGAGAGAGATGATAGATGATAGATGATAGATGATAGATGATAGATGATAGATGATAGATGATAGATGATAGATGATAGATGATAGATATGGATGGGTGGATGGATGGGTGGATGGATGGGTGGATGGGTGGATGGATGGATAGAGAGATGATAGATGATAGATGATAGATATGGATGGGTGGATGGATGGGTGGATGGATGGATAGAGAGATGATAGATGATAGATAGATAGATAGATAGATAGATAGATAGATAGATAGATATGGATGGATGAATGAATGGATGGATAGAGAGAGAGATGATAGATGATAGATGATAGATGATAGATATGGATGGATGGATGGATGGGTGGATGGATGGGTGGATGGGTGGATGGATGGATAGAGAGATGATGGATGATAGATAGATAGATAGATATGGATGGATGGATGGATGGATGGGTGGATGGATGGATAGAGAGATGATAGATGATAGATGATAGATGATAGATGATAGATGATAGATATGGATGGATGGATGGATGGGTGGATGGATGGATAGAGAGATGATAGATGATAGATATGGATGGATGGATGGGTGGATGGGTGGATGGATGGATAGAGAGATGATAGATGATAGATAGATAGATAGATAGATATGGATGGATGAATGAATGAATGAATGGATGGATAGAGAGAGAGATGATATCTATCCATCCATCCATCCACCCATCCACCCATCCATAGATGATAGATGATAGATGATAGATGATAGATATGGATGGATGGATGGATGGATGGATGGATAGGTGGATGGGTGGATGGATGGATAGAGAGATGATAGATGATAGATAGATAGATAGATAGATAGATAGATATGGATGGATGAATGAATGGATGGATAGAGAGAGAGATGATAGATGATAGATGATAGATGATAGATGATAGATATGGATGGATGGATGGATAGGTGGAT
>NC_142065.1:212656253-212768753 GCF_059756535.1 Pantherophis guttatus | reverse complement strand
AATGGCTAAGGTGAAACTAGAACTCACTGTCTCCTGGTGCTTGGTCCAAAGTCACTCAACTGGTTTTTCTTAGTGCTTATGTAAAATTTATGATTGCCGAGCTCTCTGTTGCTTCCAGCCAGATTGAAATGCTGGCATTTCAAGAAAGGAAAACAAATTTTGAGCTGTCTCTTCTGTTTCTCAATTTACGAGATTATATCCTTTATTATAACTGTAAATTTTCATGGCACATATTGGTCTTGAGGGAAGGAGAGCTATCTCTACCTCCCTTTCTCCCAGTCTTCCTCCCCTCCCTCCTCCTCCTTCTCTACTAAAAATCCTGTCTATTTTTCTTTTTTCTTTTTTTTTTGTCAAAGGCCCACAAAATGCAACCGAGGGGACCAACAGAGCATGGGCAGAGTGCTTTGGTAAAGATGCTTCGCCAACTGAGCGCAAAGAGGCTTACATCACAGCTAAGAACGGTGGCGGCGCAGTGGTGAGAATGCAGTATTGCAGGCTGACTCTGCCCACTGCCAGCAGTTCGATCCTGATTGGCTCAAGGTGGACTCAGCCTCCCATCCTTCCGAGGTGAGTAAAATGGGGACCCAGATTGTTGGGGGCAAGAGGCTGATTTTGTAAAACTGCTTAGAGAGGGCCAGAAAGCAGTGTGAAGTGGTGTATAAGTGCTATTGGGAAGGAAGGAAGGAAGGAAGGAAGGAAGGAAGGAAGGGAGGAAGGGAGGGAGGGAGGGAAACAAGAAGAAGGCAGCTGTGGTGGTGCGATGGTTAGAATGCAGTATTGCGGGCTAATTCTGCCAACTGCTAGCAGTTCGATCCTGACAGGCTCAAGGTGGACTCAGCCTCCCATCCTTCTGAGGTGGGTAAAATGGGGACTCAGATTGTTGGGGGCAAGAGGCTGACTCTGTAAACCGCTTAGACCGGCCCAGAAGGCACTGTGAAGTGGTGTATAAATCTAAGTGCTATTGGGAAGGAAGGAAGGAAGGAAGGAAGGAAGGAAGGAAGGAAGGAAGGAAGGAAGAAAGAAAGGAAGAAAGAAAGAAAGGAAGGAAGGAATCAATGCATAAAGGAAGGAAGGAAGGAAGGAATCAATGCATAAAGGAAGGAAGGAGGGAAGGAAGGAATCAATGCATAAAGGAAGGAAGGTGTAAAGGAAGGAATCAATGCATAAAGGAAGGAAGGAAGGAAAGAAGGAAGGAAGAAAGGAATCAATGCATAAAAGAAGGATGGAAGGAATCAATGCATAAAGGAAGGAAGGAAGATGTAAAGGAAGGAATCAATGCATAAAGGAAGGAAGGAAGGAAGGAAGGAAGGAAGGAAGGAAGAAAGGAAGGAAGAATCAATGCATAAAGGAAGGAAGAAAGGAAGGAAGGAAAGAAGGAAGGAAAGAATCAATGCATAAAAGAAGGAAGGAAGGAAGGAATCAGTGCATAAAGGAAGGAAGGAAGGTGTAAAGGAAGGAATCAATGTATAAAGGAAGGAAGGAAGGAAGGAAGAAAGGAAGGAAGGAAGGAAGGAAGGAAGAATCAATGCATAAAGGAAGGAAGGAAGGAAGGAATCAATGCATAAAGGAAGGAAGGAAGGAAGGAAGGAATCAATGCATAAAGGAAGGAAGGAAGGAAGGAATCAATGCATAAAGGAAGGAAGGAAGGAAGGAATCAGTGCATAAAGGAAGGAAGGAAGGTGTAAAGGAAGGAATCAATGTATAAAGGAAGGAAGGAAGGAAGGAAGGAAGAAAGGAAGGAAGGAAGGAAGAATCAATGCATAAAGGAAGGAAGGAAGGAAGAATCAATGCATAAAGGAAGGAAGGAAGGAAGGAATCAATGCATGAAGGAATCAATGCAGGAAGGAAAAAGGAAGGAAGGAAGGTGTAAAGGAAGGAATCAATGCATAAAGGAAGGAGGGAGGGAGGGAGGGAAACAAGAAAAAGGCAGCTGTGGTGGTGCCATGGTTAGAATGCAGTATTGCGGGCTAATTCTGCCGACTGCTAGCAGTTCGATCCTGACCAGCTCAAGGTTGACTCAGCTTTCCATCTTTCCAAGGTGGGTAAAATGAGGATCCAGATTGTTGGGGGGCAAGAGGCTGACTTTGTAAAACCGCTTAGAGAGGGCTGCAAAAAGCACTGTGAAGCGGTATATAAGTCTAAGGGCTACGGCTATTGCTAAGGGGTTATAAACTCCCTAATCACCATCCTGACGGACGAGGAGGTTCCTTCGAAGAGCTAACCATCTGGATGGCGCCTGGTTTGGGAAAACTCTGCCTCTTTCATCGCCCAGAGCCAGTTGAGTGGCACTGAAAAGGGTTGCGAAAGGCGCTGTGGATTCCAGAACGCCTTGCCCAACTTGGCAAGCAATTAGCAAACCCAAATCCACCTGGACATTTCACTAATCCAGCTGGGAAAGTCAGGTATTGTCCCGTGGGGTTATCCTATCCCCGTGACGGCGAACCTATGGCACGGGTGCCACAGGTGGCACGCGGAGCCATGTTGCCTGGCACGCCAGCTCAGCTCTGGCACGCATGTGCGCACCGGCCAACTGATTTTCGGGCCTTCTGGGTCCACCAGAAGTAGGGAAACAGGCTGTTTCCTGCGTCCGGAGGGCCTGGGGGAGGGGTGTGGAAGGCCCGTTTTTCTTTCTCATTCCAGATCCTCCAGATCCTCTCTATGCATCTGGGGAGGGCGAAAACAGCCTTCCCCACCCTCTCGGAGGCCCGAAACAGCCCGTTTTCCAACTCCCCAGATGCATAGAGAGGATCTGGAGCCGGGTGAGAAAGAAAAATGGGCCTACTGGGCTATCGCATACCAGGAGTGGGAGGGGATGGGGGGGGGTCGCGTGCGCGTGCGCGGGGCACATAGAATTATGGGTGTGGGCACGCGCACGCACAAACCTTCCCCGTCCCCTGCCACTTCCTGGCACACGATGGGAAAAAGGTTAGCCATCACTGTCCTATCCCATCGAGGGATTCCTGGCTGGATCTCCATCTCGGATCTGGTGTGATCCAGACCTTTGGTGGAAGGTTACGGTTCATTGCACGGACATCTTGGGTGCTAAGGCTTCAAGTCACAAAATGGAATGGAGACGGAGAAGTCACCATTAATATATATTGCCCCCCACTCAAAAAAAAAAAGTAAGAGCTATTCCTTGGTGCTGTTTGAGCTTGGTTGTTATCTTGCAACGTTTTATTACCCAACTAGGTAACATCATCAGTGCTAGAAGGGAATTGCATTTGCAGAGAGGAGGAGGAGGAGGAGGAGGTATGGCCAGTCTAGAGAAGAGAAGGACTAGGGGGTGACATGATAGCTGTCTTCCAGTATTTGAGGGGCTGCCATAAAGAGGAGGGGGTCAACCTATTCTTCAAAGCACTGGAAGGCAAGACAAGAAACAATGGATGGAAATTAATCAAGAAGAGAAGCAACCTGGAATTAAGGAGAAACTTCCTAACGGTGAGAACAAGTAACCAGTGGAACAGCTTGCCACCAGAAGTTGTGGGTGTTCCATCACTGGAGGCTTTTAAGAAGAGACTGGACAGCCACTTGTCTGAAGTAGTATACGTTCTCCTGTTTGAGCAGGGGGTTGGACTAGAAGACCTCCAAGGTCCCTTCCAACTCTCTTAATCTTAATCAGAGCCTTGGTAGCGCAGCAGGCTAAAGCGCTGTTAAGTAACAGCAGCTGCCTGCAATTACTGCGAGTTCAAATCTCGCCAGGCTCAAGGTTGACTCAGCCTTCCATCCTTCCGAGGTAGGTAAAATGAGGACCCAATTTGTGGGGGCAGTGAGCTGACTTTGTATAAAAAAAGAACACCGCTTAGGGGGGGCCGAAAGTGCTACTAAGCAGGTATATACAAAAGTATGAAGGCTATTGCTTAACGCATTGTAAGCCGCCCTGAGTCTCCGGAGAAGGGAGGCATATAAATCGAACCAATAAATAAATAAATAAATAAATAAATAAATAAATAAATAAATAAATAAATAAATAAATAAATGAATGAATGAATGAATGAATGAATGAATGAATAAATAAATAAATAAATAAATAAATAAATAAATAAATAAATAAATAAATCTGATAGCAGTATTCCAGTGTTTGAGAAGCTACCACAAAGAGGACGATTTATTTTCCAAAGCACCAGAAGGCCGTAAAATGAGGCAAAATTCACTTAAATGTCTCGCTTAGCCACGTAAATTTGGGCTCACTTGTGGTCGTAAGTCGGGGACTACCTGTAACGGCGGAGGGGGGCGGGAGGCAAATCTTCAGGGACACCATTGAGGGATGCTACTTTGATCTTTTTAACGTCCCAACGGATTAAACTGTGAGTTTTAAGACGAAAATCCATTTTGAATTTTTTTTTAAAAAAAAAAACAGTAACAGAGTTGGAAGGGACCTTTGGAGGTCATCTAGTCCACAACCCCCTGCTCACGCAGGAGATTTGAACCGCCAAACTGCCGACCTTTCTGATCGATAAGCTCAGTGTCTTAGCCACTTGAGCCACCCAAATTGAGAAGGACAGAGGGGGGGGGGGCGTGATCGTAGTCTTTTAATATTTTGTGGGGCTGCCCCAAAGAAGAGGGGGCCCACCTATTCTCCAAAGCACCTAAAAGCAGGACAAGAAGCAATGGGTGGAAGCTAATCAAGGAGAAAAGCAACTTGTAACTAAGGAGAAACTTCCTAACAGTGAGGACAATTATAGGTTGTTCTCGACTTACAATAACAATTGAGCACCAACATTTCTGCTGGGCTAAGCGAGACAGTTGTTGTGAGTTTTGCCCCGTTTTATGACCTTTCTTGCTACAGTTGTTAAGTTGAATCCCTGCCATTGTTAAGTGAGTCACACGGTTGTTAAGTGAATCTGTCTTCCCCATGGACTTGGCTCGACAGAAGATCGCAGAAGGGGATCCGTGAGCCTAACCCTAACCCTAACCCCCCGGGACACTGCGATGGTCATAAATACGAATCAGTTGCCAAGGATGTAAATTTTAACAAAAATGACCCTGGGGATGGTGCAACGGTCGTAAGTGTGAAAAACGGTCATAAAAAAGTCACTTTTTTTCCTGAGTGCCGTTGTAACTTGGAATGGCCACTGTTGTAAGTCGAGGACTATCTGTGTATGTTGCTACTCCAGGTATGATATGCCACACGCCAAATAAATGCATTGAAAAAAAACCTCAAACTCCTGCATTATTCAACGAAGTCCTCGGCTTACAACAGCCAAGTAGTACCTCTGACCAGTGGAACGGTTTTTAAGAAGAGATTTCACAGCCATTCGGCCAGGATGGTATATAGCAGTGATGGTTAACCCTTTTGGTGCTGAGGAGTGCCCAAAGCGCACATGCGTGTGTGCGAACGCACATGCGTGTGCCCAAACCCCCAAAATGCAATGCGAGCACCCCACACATGCACCCCTATACGCAAGCATCCCCTATGCATGTGACTGAGCCCCCACGTGACTCGTTTTCGCTTCCAGGTTGAAAAGGGGGTGTAGGAGGATGCGTGCGTAAACCCCCATAATGCAATGCGAGCGCCCCCCTCACAGGCGCCCTGTCTCCAGTGCATGCACGCTCCCCGCATGTGCCCCACCCACCATGCATGCACAGCAGAGACCCAAAGACCAGCTTGCCGGCGGGAGGCACGCGGTGCAGCTGGGCTGAGGCGACGGCTGGCGTGCCCGCAGAGAGGGCTCTACATGCCACCTGTGGCACGCGTGCCATAGGTTCACCATCATGGGTATATAGAGCAACGGGTTGGACTAGAAGACCTCTAAGGTCCCTTCCATCCCTCGTAGTCTGATTTCTCGGTGTTCTCAGCCAGCCTTGGGATGCAACCTTTGTCCCTGTAGGCTCCACCTGCAGCCTCCCTGCCCCTTTTCGGGCCCTTACCTTCCTCCTGCACACCTGCTCCAAAGCCATGGCCGGAGAGGTGCCCGACACATGTTGTCGCACCAACAAGACGGCACAAACGAAGCCATCCCGGGCGCTGACGAAACGCTGTTCCAGGAAAAACGCCCGGTGGTCCCAACCTCGGATGCGAGTCCGGATGATGAAATGCTCCAGCAGGTGCAGCGAACGCCGGAAACGACAGCAGGAAGCGGACATCATGGTGTGGCCCCCGAGGGCCCAGATCGCCTGGAAGAGCCCGCAACGGACCATGTACACGCAACGCGCCATGTCGGCCTCGCGGGGGTACCGCGCATTGTTCATGTGCACCAGGAGGTCCAAGTCGGAAGGCAGCACCCAGCTGTGGAACTGCTGGACTTGCAAAGGGTCGGAGATGCTGGGCAGCAGCCACCTGGCGTACAGGTAAGTGAAGGGCATCCTCAGCAGGTACCAGCCATCCAGGAAGGTGAAGAAGGCGGCGGCCGCCGTCCCGCAGATCAGAAGCAGCGTTGGCATGCTCAGTGGCTCACCTGGGCCCAGGTGATGGGATGCTCGGATGCACACCGGAGAGATGGAGAGAGGACCGTCTTCCGGTCTGCTGGTGCAGCTGAGGAATGAACCACTCTGCACCAGATTGGGGGGGGGAGCTCCAGCTCCTGCTGCTTCCTCCTCCTCCCTCCCTTTTTTATATTTATTTAATCTGCACTTTGGTTTCTTCCTGCATTCAGCATTCGGCCCCTCCTTTCTTGCAAATCAGCTTAAGTCTGCAGCTCTGGGCCCAGGGTAGCCCGCAGTGCCCCCTGGTGGCTCCCCTCCTCCCTGCAGCATGCCAAGCAAGGCATGGTATGATGATTTTCTTTTGTTTTTGCACCATATACTTGTATTTATGGAAAGGATTCACTGTGCTTTTTATTTTTTATTTTTTATTTGTTAGCTGCTTTGTCTGGCAAGGCTGCAAAGCTTTACCAAGGAATTGAGGGGGCCGGATAGGATGATCGAAAGGGGGGGCATGTAAGGTCCAGATTTATGGAGGTGGGGTTAGAATGAAATAAGGGGTGGGGGGTTCTTTATTGAATCCGGTGTGCCTGTTTAATTCACTTAATTTCATTTTTTTTGAGAATTTTTTTTTAATTTTAAAACAAGAACAAAACATAAAACTATCATCGTTCCAAAGAATGACGGACAGTGCGTCGAACGGTTCATATTCCCTTGTGCATAAATCCATTTCTAAAATACCAATTTATAACAGAAACTTATCTCTTTTATAGAAAAAAAAAACATCAGATATCTTTACACCAACCCCGTATTTCATACTTCAGTTCCATGATTTATTATCTATCCATCGATAAAACAAATCCCATATCAAATAGTATTGTTTCTCTTCCTGTTCTCTAATTTCAAACGTCCATTTTACTCATTTCAGCACATCCCATCATTTTCTTAATCACCTCATCATCGGTAGGGAACTTCTCTCCTTTCCAATTTTTAAGCAAATACGATTCTAGTCGCTGTTAAAACATTCACAATTAAATATTGCAAATTCTCTGTTATATGTTTCCGGTAAAATCCCCAATAAAAATATCTCTGGTTTAAAGTCAATTATGTTTCTTTGTCATTTTTTCCCAACCACTTGTGTATCTTAGTCCAATATCTTTTAGCACATTTGTTTAATTTCTTTTTGTTTTGCTTTGATGGCTTTGGTTTTTGTTTTAACTTGTTTGTTTTTTTTCTTTTTCATTTTAACTGTTTCTTCCAAGGAGGGAGGGAGGGAGGAAGGGAGGGAGGAATGAATGAATGAATTTTTATTTATTTATTTTTATTATTTATTTATTTTATTTTTATACCGCCCTTCTCCTGCGGACTCAGGGCGGTGCACAGCCGAGATAAAACATAACATATAAAATTTAAAAACAGTTTAAAAAACAATTAAATAATTTCGGCCCAGTAATTAAAATAAAATTAAAAATGAATGAATGAATGAATGAATGAATGAATGAATGAATGAAAAAGGGAGGGAGAGAGGGAGGGAGGGAGGGAGGAAGGAAGGTGGCTGTATCTTCCCTCTATCTCCATCAAGATCTTCACATTTGAAAACGACGCCCATTTAACCCTTCACTGCCTCTGTCCCATCAAACCGGAAGATTGAAGTTTTTACTGTAATGCGTTTAAAAAAATAAAAATAAAATAAATTCAAACCGTATCCTGGTGTTTTAGCGCCCCCTGCTGTCAGTGGCAAAGTCGTGCTTTTCAAGTGAATTTCTGTCTTTAAGGTTTTTGTTAAATGGATGTTCTGGGTGTAATTATGTTGAGGCCTTCGAGTCAGCCTTGACTCCCGGTGAGAGTTTAAAAGTGGTCTGCCATTGCGTCGCTCTTAGGGGCTGAGAGAGAGTGACTGGCCCAGGGTTACCCAGGTAGCATTGTGCTTCAGGTGGGACTACAACTCCCAGAATGCTGGTTTCTAGCTTGTGTCTTAATAATTACAATAAACTGGTTTTCTTAAGGAGTGCATCCACAAAATGGTCTTTCTTTCTCTCTCTCTCACCTTTCTTTCTTTCTTTCTTTCTTTCTTTCTTTCTTTCTTTCTTTCTTTCTTTCTTTCTTTCTTTCTTTCTTTCTTTCTTCCCTCCCTCCCTCCTTCCTTCCTTCCTTCCTTTCTCCCTCCTTCCTTCCTTCCTGTATCCATTCTTTGTTTCTTTCTCTTTCTCTCACCTTTCTTTCTTTCTTTCTTTCTTTCTTTCTTTCTTTCTTTCTTTCTTTCTTTCTTTCTTTCTCACTCCCTCCTTCCTTTTCTCTGCCCTTCCTTCCTTCCTGTATCCATTCTTTGTTTCTTTCTCTCTCTCTCTCTCACACACACACACACACATTTCTCTCTCTCATCTTTCTTCCTTCCTTCCTCCCTCCCTCCCTCCCTCCCTTCCTTTCTCCCTCCTTCCTTCCTGTATCCATTCTTTGTTTCTTTCTCTTTCTCTCTCTCTCACCTTTCTCTCTCTCACCTTTCTTTCTTTCTTTCTTTCTTTCTTTCTTTCTTTCTTTCTTTCTTTCTTTCTTTCTTTTTCTTTCTTTCTTTCTTTCTTTCTCCCTCCTTCCTTTTCTCTGCCCTTCCTTCCTTCCTGTATCCATTCTTTGTTTCTTTCTCTCTCTCTCTCTCTCACACACACACACATTTCTCTCTCTCATCTTCCTTCCTTCCTTCCTTCCTTCCTTCCTTCCTTCCTTCCTTTTTCTTTCTTCCTCTTCCCCCTTCCCCTCTTATCTCCTCAAAACCCTACCAAGGGATTTAGGTCAAGAAGGTTGCTAGTTAATTTAACCTGGAAGAACTTTGGACCACCTGCCACTCCATCCTCAAGTAATTCTTCAGCCTTCCTGGTTTACTATCGCAGCTGCTGTATGTGCAGGTAGTCCTCCACTTAACAACAGTTCATTTGTTCAAAATTACAACGGCACTGAAAATACTTATGATCATTTTTCATAATTATGACCGTTGTAGCACCCCATGATCATCTCCTTTTAATGACCCCGTAATCCCTTGCAGGGTGCAGTCTGGGCAACTGAACGGAGCTGAGTCGTTAGTGGCCGGATGCCCTTCTTGTTGCCAATGCGGAGTTATATTCAGCAGATTGTGAGGGGAGAGCCCCACCTCTAGGCCACAGCACAACTCTAGCTTGGCAACTGTGTCCCAAGGACACGTCAAGGACTATCTTGATTTATTTTCTGGATGTTTTTATTGTTTTAATGGGTTTTTTTTTTGTTTTAATTGTTTTATTGTTTTAGAACTGTAAGTTACCCAGAGTCACTTGGCTATAGAAATCAAACAAACAAACAAACAAGCTTAATTTAAAAACTAACACCGCAAGGGAGAAATAATCGATTCTTGGTTTTATCTGCCTTCTTCAATACTTTGTCAGGCCGAAAAAAAAAATAACCGTACGTGTTTTACGTTACAAAATCTTGTATTGAATTCATTGGACAGGGCGGCCCTGAGAAAAGGCGGATGCAGTTCTACACCACGGAGGAAATATTGGAAGTCGTGTCTCCCTGGAAGCCACGGAAAGGCAATCTTTAGGTTTTGGGAAGGGCAAATATTCCTCTTGGCTTTTCACAGGAAGCTTCGAAATAGCTTCAGGGCATCCTGTGTCCAAGTAAAACATCTGGATCTGGTATGGAACAAAGATTTGATAGGCATATTTGGAAATCCTGCTCCAGGATTAGCTAGAGAACGACATGTCGTAATAGGAGGAGGAGGAGGAGGACTGGGATCCTTGGTGGTCTCTGAGCGTGGTTGTTTTCTTGCTAACATTTCATTACCCACCTAAGTAACATCATCAGTGGTAGAAGGGAGTGGGGTTTGTGGAGAGGAGGAGGAGGAGGAGGACTGTGGGCTCCCTGAGTTTGGTTCAGGGGTGAAATCCAGCAGCTTCTGACAGGTTCTGGAGATTTTGCAATATCCTTCCCCCAGGAGTAGGGAGGGAATGGGGATTTTGGAGTATCCTTCCCCCAGGAGTGGGGTGGGAATGGAGATTTTGCAGTATCCTTCCCCTGCCATGCCTACCAAGCCACACCCACCAAGCCACACCATGCCCACCAAGCCACGCCCACAGAACCGGTAGTAAAAAAAAATTGGATTTCACCACTGGTTTCGTTTTCTTGCCGACATTTCATTACCCACCTAAGTAACATCATCAGTGGTAGAAGGGTTTGTGGAGAGGAGGAGGAGGAGGGCTGTGGGGTCCTTGATGCTTTCTGAGCTTGGTTGTTTTCTTGCTGACCTTTCATGACCCAATTAGGTAACATCATCAGTTCTAGATGGAAGTGGGGTTTGCGGGCGGGGAAGAGGAGGAGACGGGAAAAGAAAGAGGGAGGAATGAAGAAAGACAATGAAGAATGAGAAGGAAGGAAGAAAAGAAAAATGAGAAAAGGCAGGCAGGGAAGGAAGGAAGGAAGGAAAAGAAGGAAGGAAAGGAAGGAAGGAAGGAAGGAAGGAAGGAAGGAAGGAAAGGAAGGAAAGGAAGGAAAGAAGGAAAAGAAGGAAGGAAGGAAGGAAAGGAAAGGAAGGAAGGAAGGAAAGGAAAGGAAGGAAGGAAGGAAGGAAAGGAAGGAAGGAAGGAAAGGAAAGGAAGGAAGGAAGGAAAGGAAGGAAGTAAGGAAGGAAAGGAAAGGAAGGAAGGAAGGAAGGAAAGAAGGACAGGAAGGAAGGAAAAAAGTAGAGCAGGAGAAGGAGGAAATGGAGGAGGAGATAGATAGACAAGGAGGAATAGATAGACAAAAAAGGAGGAAGAGGAGGTGGTGGTGAAAGATGAGGAGGAGGAGAAGGGGAAGGAGAAGAAGAGTATGTGTGTTTCAACTCTTGAGTAGGAACAAACCACATGGGATGCTAATGATATGGTCCTTCTTTCTTTTCCATTCTTCTGCTCCTGAAGGCTCTTCTACTCCCATCTCGACAACCTTCCAGAAGGAGAGTCCAAGGTCCTCGTTTGGGGCCTGGGGAAGAGACGTCCTTCCCCACAACCGGTCCAGCCTCTCCCTGAAGGGTTATCCTTGAAGCCAGAGCAGAGACAAGGCGAGGACGAGGGTGAAGCTGAGGGCGCTGAACTCCGCAGTGGCCGCCTGACCTGCTCCCACGTTGCACAAATCCGTGTAACAACAATAGTCGGGGTGATTGTCTCCGATGGTGTCCGGCTCAGACGGCACACAGTTCTTGGAGCAAGTCTTGCTGACTGTGATGTTCCCAAAAAAGGGGTAACCTGGGAGAGATCAGGAGGAACAAAGGTAAGAGATGGGAGGGAAGAAGAGCAAAATAATAATCCAAGAATGGGGTGTTTTTTGCTAACTGTGATGTTCGGAAGGAGCTCAGCCCATCATTTGGACAAGCCGAGATTGTTCCTCTTGGGATTGCTCAGGCCGTAGGAAGAAAAACCCGGAGTTGTGGATCTGAGTCTGGATCTCTCCCCAAGCTCAGGAGGTCACATCCTACCCAGCCAGGTGCAACAATTTTGGGGATCCCTCACTGTCCGTTGGGAATTCGATCTCTCCCTCCCTCTCTCTCACACACGGTTTCTTTCAGGTGTCAATAAATTTATTCTATCTGTCTGTCTATCCATCTATCCAATCTATCCATCTATCTATCTCCACTTCAGTCTTTCTTTCTTTCTTCTTTCTTTCTTTCTTTCTTTCTTTCTTTCTTTCTTTCTTTCTTTCTTTTTCCTTCTTTCTCTCCCTCCCTCCTTCCTTCCTTCCTTTTTTCTTTCTTTCTCTTTCCCTCCTTCCCTCCTTTCCTTCCTTCCTCCGTCCTTCCTTCCTCCTCCTTTCTTTCTTTTTCTTTCTCTCTCTCTCCTTCCTTCCCCTTCCTTCCTTCCTTCCTTCCTTCCTTCCCTCCCTCCCTCCCTCCTTTCCTTCTTTAAATATCTATCATCCATCTATCCATCCACTCATCCATCTACCTAGCTACCTATATCTATCTACACTTATATATCGTTCTTTTAAATCTCTATCATCTATCTATCTGTCTGTCTGTCTGTGTCTGTCTATTATCTTCACTTATTTATTCATCAATCTCTCCTTCCTTCCTTCCTTCCTCCCTTCCTTCCTTCCTATCCTATCCTATCCTATCCTATCCTATCCTATCCTATCCTATCCTATCCTATCCTATCTTTCTAACTTTCATCTATATCTATCATCATCTATCTAATATTATCAACCTATTACTCTTTCATAAATCAATAAAATCTATCATCCATTTATTTATCTATAATCTTTTCTTCTTAAAGGAATTCCTTCCTTCCTTCCTTCCTTCCTTCCTTCCTTCCTTCCTTCCTTCCTCCCTTCCTTCCCCCCTCCCTCCCTCCCTCCCTCCCCCCTCCCTCTTTGTATCTATCATAAATCAATATCTATCTTCACATTAATCTATTACTCTTTCCACGATAAATCATTTATCATTATCTATCTATATATCATCTTCCCTTATTAATCTGCCAATTTTACTACCCTAAATGAATCAATCAATCTACCGTCATCCATTTCTCTATCCCAATATTTCACTCGGCTGCCTTAATTGTGCAACAAACAACAAACCACCTCTTTCTTGCCCACCGCTTCCAGCTAAACCTAACCAAGCTTAGCAATTTGGCCAGCTGCAGGGGTGACTTTTTGACACTGTTAAATATGTTGCGTAAAGCCAGCCCTTAGCGGTTAAATAATATTCATTGATCGAAAGAGAACTAAGCCTTGAAATATATTAGCTCAAACTCTTCAAGGGCTGAAAAAAAAAAACCAGGTGACTAAGTCAACCTGGTTAAAGGTCAGTCAAGTATGTTTTCCTTTCTTCTCCCTTTAGTCAAAAGCACCGGAAGGCCAGATAAGAAACTATGGATGGAAATTAATCAAGAAGAGAAGCAACCTGGAATTAAGGAGAAACTTCCTAACAGTGAGAACAATCAACCCATGGAACAGAAGTTGCCTTCGGAAGTTGTGGGAGCTTCATCCCTGGAAGCTTTCAAGAAGAGACTGGACTGCCATTTGTCAGACATGGTGTAGGCTCTCCTGCTTGGGTGGGGGGTTGGACTAGATGACCTACAAGGTCCCTTCCAACTCTGTTATCCTATCCTATCCTATCCTATCCTATCCTATCCTATCCTATCCTATCCTATCCTATCCTACCCTACCCTACCCTACCCTACCCTACCCTACCCTACCCTACCCTACCCTACCCTACCCTACTCTATCCTATCCTTTGTGGCAGCCCCTCAAATATTAGAAAATTGCTATTATGTCACCCCTGGTCCTTCTTTCCACTAGACTAAACACACCCCAATTCCTGCAACACCCCAATTCCTGCAACCGTTCTTCATATGTTTTAGCCTCCAGTTCCCTAATCATCTTTGTTGCTCTTCTCTGCACTCTTTCTAGAGTCTCCACATCTTTTTTACATCGTGGCGACCAAAACTGGATGCAGGATTCCAAGTGTGGCCTTACCAAGGCATTATAAAGTAGTATTAACACTTCAGGTGATCTTGATTCAATCCCTCTGTTTATGCAGCCCAGAACTGTGTTGGCTTTTTTGGCTGCTGCTGCACACAGCTGGCTCATCTTAGAATCCATAATATGCCCGCCGCATGGATTCTAAGGATCCTTGCCACTGAAATGAGCAGAATGTGGCCAGAAACCCATCAGCCACAGAAGCAACGAAAATAACTCTTGGCGGACGGCGAGCTTCAGTACAAGCAAAGGTAAAACCCTGGAGCAAAATAAAAGAAGCTCAACAAACAGGTGAGCTGTTTCTCACCTGAATCCACCGAGTGCACCGTCGTCTTGCAAGCGGTGGTGTTCGCTGGGCAGTGAGTGACGGCGAGGCAGTAGCTAACATCCATGGGTTCACTGCAGGTGTAACACTGCAAAGAGAGAACTGCAATGCCAGAGAAGAACGTCAGAATCTGCAGGGACTAAAGCATTGAGAGATCAAAAGGACTCCGTATATTTCCAATGTTGGGACAAATGGTACGTTTGGTTGAACAACAGACGCCCAAAACGTCAAGTATAACCAGGATTATGTTTAATATGTGTTAAATCTGACTGAAGCCTACATACCGTAGAAAGTGTAAATATCATGTAAAGTTCCTGTCGCGATCATTTGTTTGACTATTTCTTTTTTTTTGATGTATTGTTTTAAATAAATAAATAAATAAAAAAAAGAATCTGCAGAGCGAGGAGGGGGGGTCTCCGTTTCTATCAGGACTGAGATTTATTTATTTATTTATTATTGATTGATTGATAGGGAATAGAATAGAATAGAATATTCTTTATTGGCCAAGTGTGATTGGACACACAAGGAATTTGTCTTTGGTGCATATGCTCTGAGTGTACATAAAAAGACAAGATACGCTCGTTGAGAATCACAAGGCACAACACCTAGTGACAGTCATACGGTACAATAAGCAATCAAATCATACTAGGAAACAATATCAATATCAATCGCAAGGATACAAGCAACAGAGTAGAGAGTAGAGTAGAAGTAGAGTAGATAGAGAGTAGATAAAGAATAGAATGGAAGGGAAGAGAAGAGAAAAGAAAAGAGAAGAGAAGAGATAAAGGAGAAATAGAAGAGAAGAGAAATAATAGAAGAGAAGAGAAATAGAAGAGAAGAGAAATAATAGAAGAGAAGAGAAATAGAAGAGAAGAAAAACAATAGAAGGGAAGAGAAATAGAAGAGAAAAGAAATAATAGAAGAGAAATAGAAGAGAAGAGAAATAAGAGAAGAGAAGAGAAATAGAAGAGAAGAGAAATAAGAGAAGAGAAGAATAGAAATGAGAAGAGGAGAGAAGAGTTGGAAAGTTGAATAAAGGTGCTTTATTCAAGAGGAAACGACACCCCTGGTCATGTGATTTACATTCGGTCACTTGGCAGCTGACTCACATTTATGACAGTTGCAGTGCCCTGAGGTCATGTGATCCCTTTTTGCGACCTTCCGGCAAGCCAAACCAGTGGGAAAGCCAGATTCCCTAAACGACCATGTTCCTAATTTAACCGCTGCGGTGTTTCGCTTAACAACGGTGTAAAATGGGGCAAAACTCACTTAACAAATTTCTCACTTAGCGACATACATTTTTGGGTTCGATTGTGGTCGTAAATCGAGGACTACCTGTATATATCATTCTATAAAAGTAGAAAGGCAAAGTTTTATGTTATTGGCTTATTCTACTGCACCAAAAGGAATTGGAAGTCAATGCTTTTTATTCCCTTCCTCCCTTCCTCCTTCCTCCTTCCTCCCTATCCTATACGTTCCCTCCCTTATTCTCTCATTATTTTCTTCTGTATTTTTGTATTTTATATTATATTTTGCTAAACTAATCAAGTTTTGAAACCAGGAAGAAAAACAAAAAAATGTTTCCGTGTATTGCTGACAGACAAGAGAAACAAAAGGATCTAGGAATCTATTTGTAGAGCAGTTACGTCTGCGACTTACCTGGGAGTAACCACCTGGAATCCTTTTAAATCAACATGCCACAGGTTTCCTGCAAATCACCTTGGTTGAGGTTGCTCCATAAACATTTTTTTAAAATAATTTTTATTAATAATACAAATTAAAAACACTGGACACGGTTTGACTTCTCCGGTTTAGACATTTTCATCAAGTTTTACTTTGCAACAGATACACTTTCTTTATCGCTATACAAGTTTATATTATGAATCACATTTCAAACACGTTGAAAAGAGTTATTTCTTCATCTGTGAAGGTTACATCAATACCAAATTCATTCCTACCTATCACAGAAAACTAACACAGACATTTCTAAACGTTCAACTCATCAATAATCCTTTAGCCCGGCATTCCTCCTTCTCTCCATCCAATAATATTTCATAATACTCTGTTTCACTCTTATCCTTGAGCTCCAGAGTCAACTTAGGTCGCTCCATAATCTTAACTAGGCTAACTTTAGGGTGAATTGTGTTCTTTACACACAAATATCTGACCCTTGCAAAAGTTTGCAGCAAAATCATGAAATTGTCATATCTGTATTTGGATATGTTGGTATTATTAACCAACTGGGAATCAGTTAACTTCACCAATCTCTTGCACATTAGCTGTACAAGTTCTAAATGATGTTCTTAAGCTCTTCTTCTTCTTCTTCTTCTTCTTCTTCTTCTTCTTCTTCTTCTTCTTCTTCTTCTTCTTCTTCTTCTTCCTCTTCCCCTTCCCCTTCCCCTTCCCCTCCTTCCTTCCTTCCTTCTTCCTTCTTCTCTCTATCAGCATCAACTAGCTCCTACCATGCAAAGGCTACTTCTGAGGAACACATTTTTCTCACCCTATGAAGAAACCAGACCACCCTTGTCCAAGATTCAGTGCCTCTTCTTCTTACATTGCCCAAATATTTGTCAAGGAAAGTTGATCTTACCAAGATCTACAGATGCTGCAAAAATCAGCCAGGTAGCCAGAGATACTTTCATCATGGCACAGAAAACTGCCACAGACCCGCAGACCTTCCGTGGTCTGAGCTCAGCAAGGCAATCAAGGAGAACCAGTTTGCTCAGTTAGCAAAGAGGTGATCTCCCTTAGACATAGCTCCACCTCCTGTCTTCTCCTCCCCCTTCTCTGTTCTCCAAGGGAAGTGCTCAAGAGGAACAGAGGAGAAGATAATAGTGGGGGTCAACAAAGCTTGGACCAGAATGGATATGAACCTGAACCTTCAAGGTTGGTGAGAAGGTTCTTGGTTGAGAATCATGTGTATAGACCCGTGAATTGTAGTGTGTTTGGTTTTTTTAAGGAGAAGTAGGCAAAATGCACCCAACTGGATTGAAAAATCAATAGCGCTTGATCTTCCCGTTCCTTGGATGTCTTCAAGGAGATGTTTTCATTTGGATTCCAGCCCTGAGCGGAAATGGACTCTATGGTTCCAAACGCACCACCTCAACCCGAATTAATATGAAAACTAAATCATAGAGATTAATCAAGGAGAGAAGCAATTTAGGACTAAGGAGGAATTTCTTGACAGTGTAGACAATCAATCAGTGGAATGACTTGCCTCCAGAAGTTGTCCATGCTCCAACACTGGAGCACAACTTCTGAAGGCCAGCCGTTCCATTGTCCTCACTGTCAGGAAATTTCTCCTTAGTTCTAGCTTGTTTCTCTCCTTGATTAATTTCCATCCATTCCATCTATCCACTAAATGTGATACACTGAATTCTTTTGAATTTAATAAATAAATAAATAAATAAATCTAAATGTAATTCTTGAATTTAATTCTTAAATTTAATTATAATTAATTATAATTAATTAATTAATGTAATTCTTAAATTAAAATTTGATAGAGGAAATTTCCTCCTCTTTTTCTCTTCTTCTCCCCATTTTTTTCTGAAAGCATAATTGAGAGGGGCATCAGATTCACAAAAAGTGCATTGTTAGAAGGAACCAATGTTTACTTTTAACTTTTTCTCAACAGCATCAAGCTGGAGTCCATTCATGAGGGCATCTTCCCCTGAAGCTATTTTCTCCCATCTTCAAAGCAAAAGCCAAACCAGCTGGAGATTCAAATCAGGATTTTCCTGTCTTCTCAGGAATTTTCTCAGACGTGAGATCGGAGGTGTCTCCTTGAAAAATACCTGTCTCGATTGCTCTTGGTGTCGTCAATACCATCATTTGCCTCTATGTCCAGGAAAGCCAGTGCAGATAAGATCTTCCAGGCTTAACCTGAGCAATCATAACAATTGAACAACTTGCCTCCAGAAGTTGTGGGTGCTCCATCACTGGAGGTTTTTAAGACGAGATTGGACAACCATTTCTCTGAAATGGGATAGGGTTTCCTGCCTGAGCAGGGGGTTGGACTAGAAGACCTCCAAGGTCCCTTCCAACTCTGTTATACTGTTTCTATTCTATTCTATTCTATTCTATTCTATTCTATTCTATTCTATTCTATTCTATTCTATTCTATTCTATTCTACTCTACCCTACCCTACCCTACCCTACCCTACCCTACCCTACCCTACTCTAACTCTACTCTACTCTACTCTACTCTACTCTACTCTACTCTACTCTACTCTACTCTACTCTACTCTACTCTACTCCACTCCATTCCATTTTCTATTCTATTCTATTCTATTCTATTCTATTCTATTCTATTCTATTCCATTCCATTCCATTCCATTCAACTCCATTCCACTTCTATTCTATTCTATTCTATTCTATTCTATTCTATTCTATTCTATTCTATTCTATTCTATTCTATTCTATTCCAATGATAGTTGAGGCAGCCAAACCACTTATTTCTTTCTCCTTTTAATACAATCCAATTTCATTTGCACTTCCCAGATGAATGTTAACTGGAACCCAATTATCCTTTGAATTCGCTGAATTACATTTAAAAAAAAGATCTGTGCCTTAGAGGCAAGTGTTACAGTGAGCCAAAGGCATATATTCGGCGAAATTGCTTGTAAAAACATGTACACCTGGGGAAAAATTTTTTTGCCTACAAATGTTGGGGCGGCCTTTTGCCTTTTAATTGCCATGCTAATGCAGAAATGGCTATGTTGATCCTGTGGCTGAAGAAAATGCGGCTCCGGTTGAAACTAAAATCATGAGCTGTGTCTGCAGCAGGTTGAGGTTGTATGGAGAGCAGCAGGGCAGAATAAACCAAGAAATCATCTTTAGCTGCTCAGATAGCTTTCAGATTACTGCAGGAAGACGAATCTGTGGCTGGATGCAAATAAGGGCAAGAACTGGAGGCTAAAACATACGAAGAACGGTTGCAGGAACTGGGCATGTCTGGTTTAATGAAGAGAAGGACCAGGGGAGACAGGAGAGCAGTCTTCCAGTATCTCAGGGGCTGCCCCAAAGAAGAGGGAGTCAAGCTATTCTCCAAAGCACCTGAAGGCAGGACAAGAAGCAATGGGTGGAAACTAATCAAGGAGAGAAGCAACCTAGAACTAAGGAGAAATTTCCTGACAGTTAGAACAATTAATCCGTGGCACAACTTGCCCCCAGAAGTTGTAAAAGTTTCAACGCTGGAAGTTTTAAAGAAGAAATTAGATAACCATTTGTCTGAAGTAGTATTGGGTCTCCTGCTTGAGTAGGGGGTTGGACTAGAAGACCTCCAAGGTTCCTTCCAACTCTGTTATTCTTTCCCATCCTGTCCTGTCCCGTCCCATCCCATCCCATTCCATTCTGTATTTTGTTGTTCTGTTCTGTTCTGTTCTGTTCTGTTCTGTTCTGTTCTGTTCTGTTCTGTTCTAATTTAGGAGTGCAAATCTTTTAAACCAAGGGATGTGAGTGATTAAGCCTACTTTTTTTTTTTTTTAATTTGATTTATATGCCGCCCTTCTCCGGAGACTCAGGGCGGCTTACAATGCGTTAAGCAATAGCCTTCATCCTTTTGTATATTTTATACAAAGTCAGCTTATTGCCCCCACAAACTGGGTCCTCATTTCACCTACCTTAGAAAGGATGGAAGGCTGAGTCAACCTTGAGCCTTGGAGAGATTCGAACCCTGCAGTAATTGCAGGCAGCTGGTCTTAATAACCAGCTTAATAACAGGGTGCCTTAAACCCCTGTACTACCAAGGCTCTTAATCCTCATGCCCTGTAAGAAGTAAATCAGGAAGTTTCACACCACACCTTTTGGGGAACACACTGCAAAATAAGATGGAGGAATTGGGTAGGTCTCTAGCCTAATGGAAAGAAGGACGAGGGGAGACATGACTGCAGTCTCCCAATATTTGAGGGGCTTCCACAGAAAGGAGTGGGGGGGGGGCAAGCTATTTTCCAAAGCACCAGAAGGCAGGATAAGAAACAATGGATGGAAACTCATCAAGGAGAGAAGCAACCTGGAATTGAGGAGAAACTTCCTAACAGTGAGAACAATTAACCAGTGGAACAGCTTGCCACCAGAAGTTGTGGGTGCTTCATCACTGGAGATTTTTGAGAAGAGATTTGGACAACTATTTGTCTGACTTGGTCCTCATTATCCTCCTCCCCTCCTCCTCCTCCTCCTCCACTACTACTTCTCCTCCTCCTCCTCCTCCCCTCCTCCTCCTCCTCCCCTCCTCCTCCTCCTCCTTCTCCTCCCCTCCTCCTCCTCCTCCCTCTCCCTTCCTCCTCCACTACTACTTCTTCTCTTCCTCCTCCTCCCCCTCCTCCTCCACTACTACTCCTCCTTCTCCTCCTTCTTCTCCTCCTTCTCCTCCCCTCCTCCTCCTTCTCCTCCCCTCCTCCTCCTCCACTACTACTTCTCCTCCTCCTCCTCCTCCTCCTCTCCTCCTCCTCCTCCACTACTACTTCTCCTCCTCCTCCCCTCCTCCTCCTCCTCCTTCTCTTCCCCTCCTCCTCCTTCTCCTCCCCTCCTCCTCCTTCTCCTCCCCTCCTCCTCCTCCTCCACTACTTCTCCTCCTCCTCCCCCTCCCTTCCTCCTCCACTACTACTTCTTCTCTTCCTCCTCCTCCCCCTCCTCCTCCACTACTACTCCTTCTTCTCCTCCTTCTCCTCCCCGTCCTCCTCCACTACTCCTCCTCCTCCCCTCCTCCTCCTCCTCCTCCTCCTCCTCCACTACTACTTCTTCTTCTCCTCCTCCTCCTCTCCCTCCCCTCCTCCTCCACTACTACTTCTCTTCCTCCTCCTTTTCCTCCTCCTTCTCCTTCTCCTCCCCCTCCTCCTCCCCCTCCTCCTCCACTACTACTTCTCCTCCTCCTCCTCCTCGTCCCATCCTCCTCCTTCTCCTCCTCCTCCTCCCCTCCTCCTCGCCCCTTCTCCCCCCTCCTCCTCCTCCTCTACTACTACTTCTTTTCTTCCTCCTTCCCCTCCTTCTCCTCCCCCTCCTCCTCCACTATTACTTCTCCTCCTCCTTCTCCTCCTCCCCTCCTCCTCCTCCTCCCCTCCTCCTCCTTCTCCTCCCCTTCTCCTCTTTCTCCTCCTCCTCCTCCCCCCCTCCTCCTCCACTACTACTTCTCCTCCTCCTCCTCCCCTCTCCTCCTCCTCCATCTATTTCATCTATTTCGTCTCCTCTGTCTTCATTTTAGCCATTGTCTCTCCATGCAGAATGAAGGCCTCTTCCGCACGTTTCCCACCAATACAGTCCTGAACTTTCTTTTTGCCTGTTGGTGCCTGCCATACTTGCTGATGTCATCTTACAACAGTTTATTCGGTGACCGTTCAAAGTTACAACGGCACCGGAAAAAGTGAGTTAGGACCGTTTTTTACACTTACGACCATTGCAGCGTCCCCAATGGTCAGACGATCAAAATTCAGACACTTGGCAAATGACTCATATTTATGACGGTTTGCAGTGTTTCGGGGTTATACGATCCCCATTTGAGACCTTCCAACAAGCAAAGTCAATATGGGGGGGCGGGGTCAGATTCGCTTAACAACCGGGTTGCTAATTTACCCACTGCAGTGATTCACTTAACAACCATGGCACGAAAGGTTGTAAAACGGGGAAGCATTCACTTCACAAACGTTTCGCTTAGCAATTGGGCTCAATGATGGTCATAGGCCAAGGACTACCTGTATAGGGTTCCTTGCTTGAGCAGGGGGTTGGTCTAGAAGACCTCCAAGCAGTGGTTATATCTCAACTGGTTTACTACTGGTTTGCTGGCTGCCATGTGCGCTGCGCACCAATCACATGCAGTGTGTGCGCATGCACAGTGCCCACCACGCACCAAATGTGAGCTGTGCGCGAGGCAGTGCACACCAAAAGGAGGCTTGCGGTAAGTAGAACAGCGTGGATGGGGTGGTGGTGTGATCAGCTGTGGTGCACGAACTGGAGAACCAGTAGTAAAAACACTTTAAAAAAGTAAAAAAGAAAGTTCCCACGATCGCGCGTCACTCAGTTGATCGTCGGAAGTTTTGTTTTTTGTTTTTTTACATTTTTTACTACCGGTTCGGGTGAACCGGACCAAACCAGGAGCATTTCACCCCTGCCTCCAAGGTCCCTTTCAACTCTGTTGTTCTACATCTGGAAACCCCTATTCTTTCCATCTATTCTGAATGTACTTTTGGGAATTTGTTGTACTTCAGAAATCAAGCATGTGGGGCATGAATCATAATTGACCCTGAATGACTAGTACCGGTAAAACCAGGTGAATTATGAGCTAATCAATCCATTTTCACCTCGCGTTGAAGAGAACACCTTCCTGATAGATGATACCAAAGCTCAGAGGAAGGAACAGGTGTGTAACCTGTGATAGGTGTGGCTTTCTTTGGAGGTATTGTTTCGTCTCAATATATCCTCGGAGTGCCCGGGCTTTCTAAAAACTGAAGAATGTTGCAGAGCAACCAGATTTTCTGAGGTGAATTCAGCCAAGGAGAAGCCACAGTTGCATTATTTTCTAAGGGTGGAATCCTCAGAAGACTGGATAGATACAGTGCTGGGATTCAGCCAGTTCATGCTGGTTCGGGCGAATTGGTAGTTAAATTACGGGCTGGCCCCTCCCCTCCCTGCCCCTTCCAGGAGTCCTCACGTGCCCCATTTTGGCTCCCAGGTAAGCACAGGGAGGCCCCCTAGGCCCAAAACAGGGTATGGGTGTGTGTGGGGGCCCCCCGCGGCCTATTTTCACTTCCAGGAGGCTTCAGGGAGGCCTACCAGGTCAGGGGTCAGCAACCTGCGGCTCTGGAGCCACATGTGGCTCTTTCATTCCTCTGCTGTGGCTCCCTGTTGCTGGTCAGCTCCATAATTGATAGGGCTTTCGCTTAGGACAGGTAGAGGAAAAAGGATGCTGCGCTACTATGGTGGGGAAACTGGACTTCCGGTCAGCAGAAGAAAAAGGACACCGCGTTAGGAGGAAACTATGATGGGAGAACCGGACTTCCGGTCGGCTCCAGAATTGAACAGCGGCTTCCGGTTAGGACTTTTGTGGCTCCTTGAGTGTTTAAGGTTGCTGACCTCTGTACTAGGTGCAAAATGGGGCATGGGGGTGCAGCATGAGTCCCCCGCAGCCTGTTTTTGCTGCCAGGGGGCTTCAGGGAGGCACCACACCAGCCTCCTCGCCGTCGGAATCAGCTACTAGCTGCACAGGCCGCTGAAGGGCCACAACATTGCCTCTTGAAAAAAGCATCTTTGGGATTGCCACCAATGTTCCAAGAACTGCAATTTTTTTTTGGTTGTTTAACCCTCAAAGCCAATATAAGTTAGCTCAACAGGTGACCAGGCTCCACAGAGAGTCCAGTTGCAGGGCCAATCAAAGCTTCCAGACCCATTGAGCTTCTCTATCCAAAATATATGCTAAAGAATTAGGGATGGAGAGACCATAAGGGCGGACTTCAGAAGAAGCGCCTCTGGCTTGAGGGAGCTGGGTCATAATTTCCTAAATCCTGCGGTGCTGAAACCTCCAGTCTTATCTCTGTAGCCTTCGGGAGACATTGTGCAACCGGTTTAGCTGAATTTAGTACAGCCCATAGTTTATAAACAGAATTATTTCAATGTATCCTCAGCAATGTATACTGTCACCCTGCCTATTTAACTTATATGCAGAGCACATCATGAGAAAGGCAGGGCTAGATGAATCAATAGTTGGAATTAAGATTTCCGGGAGAAATATCAACAGCCTCAGATCTGCCGATGATACCACTCTAATGGCAGAAAGTGAAGAGGAACGAAAGAGCCTCTTGATGCGGGTGAAGGAGGAGAGTGCAAAAGTTGGCTTGAAGCTCAATATTAAGAAAACTAAGATCATGGCATCTGGCCCTCTCAATTCCTGGCAAATAGATGAGGAAGAAATGGAGGTAGTGACAGATTTTATTTTCCTGGGCTCCAGGATCACCGCAGATGGGTGCTGCAGTCCAGAAATTAAAAGACGCTTGCTCCTGGGGAGGAAAGGTACGGCAAACCTAGACAGCATACTAAAAATTAGAGGCCTCACCCTGCCAACAAAAGTGCGTATAGTCAAGGCGATGGTTTTCCCAGTTGCAATGGATGGCTGTGAAAGTTGGACCATAAGGAAGGCTGAGCGCCAAAGAATGGAGGCCTTTGAACTCTGGTGCTGGAGAAGACTCCTGCGAGTCCCTTGGACTGCAAGGCGATCAAACCGGTCAGTCCTAGAGGAGATCAACCCTGACTGCTCTCTAGAAGGCCAGATCCTGAAGAGGAAACTCAAATCCTTTGGCCACCTAATGAGAAGGAAGGACTCCCTGGAGAGGAGCCTAATGCTGGGAACGATGGAGGGCAAAAGAAGAAGAAGGGGACGGCAGAGAAGGAGGTGGCTGGATGGAGTCACTGAAGCAGTCGGAGTGAGCTTCAATGGACTCCGGAGGATGGTAGAGGACAGGAAGGCCTGGAGGAACGTGGTCCATGGGATCGTGATGGATCGGACACAACTTCACAACTAACAACATCCTCAGCTTCACTGAGTCTTTCCCCACTTCTGAAGAAATGAAGTCTCTCTCTCTCAGGCAGAGCTCAACTGCAATTGATCTTCATTTGACAAAGATAAGAGTCCTTGGGCTAGAAGAGTAAGAAAATCAGGCCATCCAAGGACACAGTGGATTCACACCATCAAAGCTGACACCAGCCAGAGCATAGAAAAACCTCGAAGAAATAGTGCAAGATTGGAAGATGTGGAGAGACCTACAGAATAACGGAATAACAGAATTGGAAGTCCAACCCTCTGATCAGGCAGGAAACCCTACACCACTTCAGACAAATGGTTATCCAACATCTTCTTAAAAACTTCCAGTGTTGGAGGATTTACAACTTCTGGAGGCAAGTTGTTCCACTGGTTAATTGTTCTCACTGTCAGAAAATTTCTCCTTAGTTCTAGGTTGCTTCTCTCCTTGATTAGTCTCCATCCATTGCTTCTTTTCCTGCCTAGACAAGCTGGAGAGAAAGTGTGGTGTAGTGGTTGGGGGGCCTTAAACTCCTCTTGGCAAAGCTATTTGGGCTGAACCTAATCCCTCTGCTAAGTGGAAATGGAGTTTTGCTAGATTTGAAGACCAGGCCAGATTTACTTTTGGGGTTGCATTGCAGTTTTGACAGCTCTGTTCTTCTCACAGCCAACCTGGTCAACGCTGGGAAGATTCAGACCGACATGGGACACAATTGCCCAGTGTTGTGTAAACCCAGAAGGAGGAGAGACAATGTTCTGCCTTGAAGATTTGGAAAAAATACAAGCCGACCAGCAAATCTCAGAGAAGTTTCTCCTGTGCCATCACACGCCCGTTTCATCACCGCTCTGTGCCCCGAAGGGCTCTCTTGATCCTTTAATTCTCCCTTTCAGAAACCCAGAGCCAATTTATGGGTGCTGCCAGGGAGGAGAACCATCCAGCCGTGCAATTGTCAATCAAAGCCCAGATAGGCAGAATGGAAACACTCCCAGTGCTTGAGGTCACATGGGGCTGTAGGAAGAAATATTTTTCTGGGTTCAGCTCCAAGTGGGGAAAAAGACACTGGAAACATGGAGACTGCTTGGAAAGATGGTTTAATGGTGGACAGGATCACATGGTTTGAGTTCCTGAACAGAAAAAGGGGCTGCGAGTCCCCGGGTTTTATGCCCTCTCTGGCTTTGAACTTCCTGGGGCCACGAAAGAGTATCCTGATTGGTTGTCAGACTCCCAGGGGGTGGGGGTCTTAGCTAGCCTTGCTGGCTGATGTAATCTTCCCAGGTGCCATGTGGTGAGTTTCTGTTGCTAGATGGGTCCCATTGCGTTAGTTTCTGTTGCTATTGTGTTGCAGATGGGTCCTATTGTCAAAGATTGAGTTTCTGCCTCTGGCCCATTAACAAAGGGGGGTGGGGGGAGGCAGGAAGGTGGGAGTTACTTTGTCTTTAAAACATGCTTCTCCATTTCTCATCCAGGGAAATATAATATTCTGCCTTTTTAATGTTTCCTAAAATATTTCATTCTTCTAGGAAAGGGGCGGGTGCTAACTTCCTACAGGGCCAGATCCAAACTCCCAAGGAAGAAGCCAGGAGAAATGTCTATGGAGATTCTCAGTCATCCAGATCATGGTTGTCCCTAAGGTGCTTTTTTAAAAAGAGGCAACTGGACTTTCTTAGTTTTTCCTTGTAGACCTTTGACTTCTCATCTGTAGGAAAGAAAAATCCATCAGGTTCAGTTCCAAGCTGGCGCTGGGAATAAAATGGAGGCTAGAGGCTGATTGGAAAGAAGGTCCATTTATCGATGAAATAGAACCGCAGCATGCAGTTCTGGGACAGCTGACAAATTAGCTTGACGAATGCAAGGATCTTTATACAGTTTCTGAAATGCTGCTGGGGATTGTGCAATGGCGTGAGCTCTGTGTCTTTGGCTATTCTAATGGTGATGGGTTAGTCCTATTATGTCCTAAAGGTCATGTCCTGTTTTTAGAATTTGGGTGGAGAAGGATGTAAATTTTTTTTTTTAAAAAAAATAGTCTTTATTTGCATTTTCCTTTAAAAACAAACAAAAAGAATAACAATACACCATATAAATAACGTACAACACAAAGGACAATACAAATAACACACAAATAGTAGGTACGGATGGTACCTTCCCATCTGAGTATTCAATATAATATTACATTCCAGGGGAGATAGAGCAACTCATCTCTCTTAATATATAAATTAGGTCTAACTGACCTCACTTAATATAGTTTCCTCCTTAACAATCCTTCCATATTTACTTTGGATTATGATATTCTCTTCTCTAGCCAAATATATAGTTTCTCCCAGGATAAACATGTTTGTGTTTGGTCCTTATCTTTTAATTTTTTGGTTAATTTATCAGCTTCTGCACAAGCCAGAATCTTTTTTATGATTGCTTCCTCTGATGGGATAAATCCTGAGAAGGATGTAAATTTTAATCCCATCTCTGGAGGTGAAGGTGTTTTGTTTTGTGAATAGGCTGGCCCAGGATTTCTTAATGGGCATTTGCTATAGGCTATTAAAGAAAGACTGGGGGGCAGCTTTCTGCCTCTAAGAACATGTTTCTCCATTTCTCCTTCGGGGAAATATAATATTCTACCTCTTTTAATATTCCCCAAAATATTTCACTCTTGGGAGACGGGGGCTTGTTTTTGCTTGAAGATGTTCTTCAAGAACTGAAGAAGCTTCTTGAATGAGAAGGGAAACGTCTTCAAGGAAAAAGCAAGAAAGTCCAGTTGCCTTTTGAAAAAAAAAAGCACCTTTGGGGACAAGCAAGGAGAAAGCCCTCAGCTCAGTTGGTTTTCTGCCAACTCTTTTACCACTGTCTGCCCTTCGGAACTGTCCTGTGGGTCATCTCAACCAGCCTCTGCCCCACAAAGGCTTAAATAAATAATAAATAACTTTATTGTCATTGTACATGTATACACAGTTTATCCATACAACGAAATTCACTTAATACCCAAAGACCAGGTCCAACACACATAACAATCCCCAAACACACTCCCACCCACCACAATTCTCCACCCCTAAACTACCCAAACATCCACACAACAGGCCAAATAATGCTGTCCAACAGCTCACTGATGGTGGCCCTTTAGTTCATGGTTGAGTGCAATTATAGCTCTGGGATAAAAACTATTCAGAAAACGTGTGGTCCGAGTTTTAGTTGTTCTGTATCTTCTGCCAGAAGGCAACAGTCCAAAAAGATTGTAAGCAGGATTGGGAAGAGTCTCTGAGAATGTTGTGCAACTTCTTCAAACAGCGAGATTCGAAGATGTCGTCCAGGGCTGGTAGCTGGAGTCCGATGATATTTTGGGCAGTTTTAATGATTCTCTGTAGAGCTTTTTTGTCCGCTACAGAGCTGCTCCCATCCCATGCAAGAATGTCGTATGTCAGGACACTCTCAATGATGCTGCGATAGTAGGACAGAAGTAGATGCTGAGATAGATTTATCTGCTTCCAACCTCTTTTCATATTTCCACCACTTAGACCAGGAGATGCCTTAGGAACTTAAACAACCATGTTCCACCAGATTTGCAGAAAAGGCAAGCAATGGGAAGCGTGACGGAAGCTCCAATAGTGACACAACGGGATATCACTGGAGGAAAGGCAAGGAAACTGGAGTGGAGACCACTCAGCAGGCACGGCGAAAAGAGAAATAATTGTCTTGTGGATATGTTGCAGAATTTCGAAGCTGCTGGCCTTCTGGAACAGTGTTTCTCAAACTTGACAGCTTGAAGATGTGAGGACTTCAACTCCTACAGTTGCCCAGCCAGCCAGTTGAGGTCCATGCATCTTAAATCTACCAAGGTTGAGAAACATTGTTCTGGCCAATGTTTCACCGACATTTGGTTTACAATTTCCTTCTGCATGCAAGATAGCTCCAAATATATAGAATCTCTCTCTCTCTCTCTCCCCCCCCCCCGTTCCCTCCTTCCCTCTCTCTCTCTCTCCCTCTCTCGCCTACCGTATCTATGTATCTTATTATCTATCTATCATTGGTCAGTCGATCTGTCTGTCAGATCAGATCAGATCATCTATCTATCTATCTATCTATCTATCTATCTATCTATCTATCTATCATCTACCTTGCCAAAACAAGGAAACACAGGAACATTTTCCCCCTTGTGCCATCACTCTGCTGAACACTTAATTCATGTCTAAGGATATTTACCCATTTAATATGGATGTAGAATTATTATTATCCTTCTTCTTTACTCCCTCTTCTTATTCATAGTATTATTTTGATAATGATGATGATTATACTGTTGCTTTGCATGTATACTGAGAGCTTTTTTTTACCGTAACAAATTCCTTGTATGTCTAATCACACTTGGCCAAATAAAGTATTCTATTCTATTCTATTCTATTCTATTCTATTCTATTCTATTCTATTCTATTCTATTCTATTCTATTCTATTCTATTCCAGAATAACATTTCTATTCTATTCTGTTCTGTTCTGTTCTGTTCTGTTCTGTTCTGTTCCGTTCCATTCCAGAATAACATTTCTATTCTATTCTATTCTGTTCTGTTCTGTTCTGTTCTGTTCTGTTCTGTTCCGTTCCGTTCCGTTCCATTCCAGAATAACATTTCTATTCTATTCTATTCTATTCTATTCTATTCTATTCTATTCTATTCTATTCTATTCTATTCTATTCTATTCTATTCTATTCTATTCTATTTTTCCATTCCATTCCATTCCATTCCATTCCATTCCATTCCATATTTATTATTCTATTCTATTCTATTCTATTCTATTCTATTCTATTCTATTCTATTCTATTCTATTCTATTTTTCCATTCCATTCCATTCCATTCCATTCCATTCCATTCCATTCCATATTTATTATTCTATTCTATTCTATTCTATTCTATTCTATTCTATTCTATTCTATTCTATTCTATTCTATTTTTCCATTCCATTCCATTCCATTCCATTCCATTCCATTCCATTCCATTCCATTCCATTCCATTCCATATTTATTATTCTATTCTATTCTATTCTATTCTATTCTATTCTATTCTATTCTATTCTATTCTATTCTATTCTATTCTATTCTATTCTATTCTATTCCATTCCATTCCATTCCATTCCATTCCAGAATAACATTTCTATTCTATTCTATTCTATTCTATTCTATTCTGTTCTGTTCTGTTCTGTTCTGTTCTGTTCTGTTCTGTTCTATTCCGTTCTATTCCATTCCATTCCATTCCATTCCATTCCATTCCATTCCATTCTATATACTCTACACTCTACCCTACTCTACTCTAATTATCCTACCCTACCCTACCCTACCCTACCCTACCCAATCCTACCCTACCCTACCCTACCCCATCCCATCCCATCCCATCCCATCCCATCCCATCCCATCTTATCCTATCCTATCCTATCCTATCCTATCCTATCCTATCCTATCCTAACCTATATTCTCCTCATGTCTTTAATAATAAACAATAAGCAATTGAATCCCATGGTTACTTTATAAGAGATCAATGCACTGAAGTCTTCTTCAGTGGTTTTAAATGTAGCCTTGGGTGGAAATTTAGATTCTGCTTTTCTTTGTCTTAATTGCAAGCTTCACCACCGCCATCTTGCCCTCACAGTATCCTGCTCAGAATCATGCAGGCTAAGCTGGTGAAAGCCACCATCGCCATCTGGGCATGGATGGTTGGGGAGGCGGAGGTGTCATCCATGTTGCAGAGATCGGTGGAACAGCAGGAGATGTTCCTTTTGGCAATGGCTATGTCCTTGTTGTACGTGGTGCATGATGAAGCGCATTGCTTAGAGATGACGTTGATAAACCCCAACAGACCTGGAAAGGAGATCGACATGGTTGTTAAGGAGGCCCAGAACGAACTCAGGCTACCCATCCCACCTTATGGGGTGAGGCAGGGTGCCAGGCATTCTGGAGGATGGGCAGTAACTCCCTAGCAGGTAGAAAGTGGGGCAGGATTTGTAAATCCAGAAGAAGAAGAGGTTTGAGACCTTCAGACTTTTATCCTACAGGTTTCTCCTGCCAATAGGAGAGAATATTTGTAGCTCAGCATTGAACTGTGGGCTCCTTGGTGCTTTCTGAGCTTGGTGGTTTTCTTGCAGATGTTTCATGACCCAACTAGGGAACATCATCAGTGCTATTAGGAAGTGGGGTTTGTGAAGAGGAGGAGGAGGAGGAGGAGGAGGAGGAGGAGGAGGAGGAGGAGGAGGAGGAGAACTATGGGGTCCTTGGTGCTCTCTAAGGTTCATGTTTTTCTTGCAGATGTTTCATGACCCAACTAGGGAACATCATCAGTGCTATTAGGAAGTGGGGTTTGTGAAGAGGAGGAGGAGGAGGAGGAGGAGGAGGAGGAGGAGGAGGAGGAGGAGGGGGAGGACTGTAGGGTTCTTGGTGCTTTCTGAGCTTGGTGGTTTTCTTGCAGATGTTTCATGACCCAACTAGGGAACATCATCAGTGCTATTAGGAAGTGGGGTTTGTGAAGAGGAGGAGGAGGAGGAGGAGGAGGAGGAGTGTCAGATGTAAATGCCTTATTCTCCAATGTGTAAATAATGTATATATGGAACATCAGAGGTTAACTTATTCTTTGGACTTTAATGTATTCATAACTTACCACTCCCATTCCTAGCTCCACCCCTTGTATATATAAGGAGCCACCCTCACCATTCTCGTTGCTTCTACCTTGAATATTCAGTGAATATAGAATGCCTATCATAATTAAAAAGAAATATATTTAAAGCTTTAACTTCTATTATCTTTATTGAGTCTGATCCTGAAAATATTGCAACAAGCTGGTAGCAGAGGATGGTTAATTGACTCAATAAGTAATTAAAAATGTCCAAGAAAGATAGGCCCAACACCAGGGCCTACAGCAAAGAAATAGAAACTGATCAAGAGATGATCAACGAATCCACCAATGCGATTTCGAGAGAATCCGAAGAATACACCACTGAAGAAGAAGAACTAATGAGTGAAAATAATGACCAGAAAGAAATCGAAATAGAAAATAACGAACTCAGGTCAGAGATATTAAAGATACTAAAAAGCCAAAAGAATGATGAAAGTCTCATCGCGGACCTCCAGGAGATGCTGAAGAACAGCGGAGCAGCGAGAGAGAAAAACGTCATTAAAGAAAAACCCAAAGATCAAAAAATCGTAAGTGAGATGACTACTGAGAAAATAGTTGTTAAAAAGAAAAGATGTGATCCCGCGCGAAATTTTGAATGGCAGCCATCTTGGTTTCAACGAACTTCAAAAGAGAATGGAGCAGAGCCAATCAAAACGCTCAGTTCAAAATTTCTGGCGCGAAAAACACTATCAGACGAAGAAAGTGAGAAAGAAGTCTCAAACTCTTCAGATGATCCAAAATCAGAAAGTGAAGACGATTTAACAAAATCTCAAGTAAAATCAGCAATGAAAACGCTTTTTGCTGCTTTTGGGCCAAGACTGAAAATTACCAAGACATCTACGAAGAAGCAAGAAATCAAACCGGCGACTCAAGACCTGCACGCTCCCATCCTGACTTCGAAAGCGACGACGCCCGAGCCCAGAGAGCCATGCCGATTTCGCCCTACACCACAGACAAAATCGAATACCAACGCACACAAAAAGAAGAAAAGAACCGTCACCACCACCAGAACCCCAAAAACCGAGCCAGAGACCGACTCATCTGAGGAGGAGCGGATCGAGAGAGCTGAAAGGGAGAGAACCTTCCACGACGCCACCAAAGAAGAAATGAACAGCGCGCATGTGCGAAACTACATAGACGACCCAGAAGGACTTGAACTGGCCAGAGAACCGCGCAGACTCATTGCAAGCATCCCAATGCCGTTCTGTAATTTCCTGCACTTGAGAGATCACGGACTGCCCCAGGTTGTAAGTAATGGACAGAATAATGTAGGTAACTTACCCAATGACTTCCCAAAACTTAGAATTGATGGCATTAATTTACAAGAGTGGTATCAACAGCTTCAGGTTATTTTCATGAAAGAAAATTTACTATTCTTTATAACTAGCCCTCCAAGAAGACCTTGGACTTTAAAAATAGATTGTTTACATCATAGAGCATTTTTCATAATAATATCTAGCGTGTCTCCTGCAATGTATCATAGCATCAAACCAAACCTAACTGTATCAGAAATAATTCAATGCATGTTTAATCTATTTCACAGCGATAGCGTAGCTACAACCACAAGAATGTCTAAGGATTTCTTTTCCTCTAGAGTAAAACCAGGGGTTTCTATAAGTGAGCATTTGATAAATCTAAACAAAATAAGAGCTGAGCTACAATTGAGGGGGGAAGTGATTTCAGATCAAACAATGAAAAGTGTTATTATCAATTCACTTGATCCATCATGGGATAGCTTTATGTCACACTTAGATACCATTAATTTGGGATATTTATCCATAGAAAGTCTATCTAACAAATTGATAGCAGAAGACAATTCAAGAAAAAACCGATCCAGTAACCAAACAGATCACAAACCTTTTAGGAAAGTAGTCTTTCAAGATAAACATAATGAGGCCTTTAGATGCTACAATTGTGGATCCAGGGAACATAGTAGAAGAGACTGCCCCAAAGTCTCAAGAGAGAGACATAGACCAGAATATAGGAGCAAATATAATTACAGACAATCTTCCACAGATAGACACAAATATAGAAGCCCACCAAATTACAAAGAAGGTAGAGGGGGTAGAGAAAATTCAAAAGAGAGGAAATCTGGGTCACTGAATGGGCTAAATAAACAAGACAGCACCAGAACACAGCAGGATGAGAATAACAATTGGCTTATTGATTCTGGTGCAACAAATCACACCACCAACAACAAAAGTATATTATCTTCATTTATAGAAGATAAGTTTGTGATAAAGGTAGCTAATCAAGAAAAGGTTCAAGTACTAGGCAAAGGAAATGTGACCTTGCCTGGTCTAGGGAAAATAGAGGGGGTATTATTAATCCCAGAAATACCTCACAACATACTAAGTGCCATAAAATTAAGCAGAGAATCTGATATCAATATAGTTTTCTCAAAGGGGAAAGCAACTATAGAAAAGAACAAAACAAATGTAGGTACTATAATGATAAAAGGAGGTCTACCCTATCTGATAACTAAAGAAAGATGTTTACATAACATTGATTCAAATATGGAAGATTATATTGAAGCAGATGATGAAAATGTCAGTAACAGTGACAATGATGAGTGTAGAATAACTCATGATCACAAAAACACATACAAGGAAAAGAAACCAAAAATAGGTAAACCAATTCATGATGAGTGTGCTCACATCTTACACAGGAAGTTAGGACATGCAAGCTTTCCTGTAGTACAAAAAATGACTGAACACGCAGAAGGTGTCAAAATAAAAAATTGTGAAAATTATTTGGAATGCTCAGTATGTAAGTCCACCAAACTAAAAACCAGTCCCAGACCAAAAAAATCTAACAGATCAACTAACAATATTTTTGATTTGGTACATATGGACTTAGTTGGTCCATTAAGTCCCTCAATTACCTATAGAAAACGTTACTTCCTAACAATAGTGGATGACTACAGCCGATATGGTTTTGTTTACACATTAAAGCACAAGGATGAAACATTTCAGAAATTTAAGGAATTCTACAAACGTATAGAAACACAACATAATATCAGAATAAAGCAAATTATGACAGATAGGGGATGTGAGTTCATGTCTAAAGAATTCTCCCAATGGTTAAAGGATAGAGGAATGTTACATTTCACGTCCAATCCTTTTTCTGCATTTCAAAATGGAGTTGCAGAGAGGAAAAATTCCACACTACAAACCATGATTAGGTGCACATTAGAGGATGCTGGTTTAGGCAAACAATTTTGGTCAGAGGCATTACATTATTCGAATTACACTCAAAATAGAACCTGGTCCAGTATTGTGAATAAGACACCATATGAGGTGATGTACAATAGAAAACCCAAATTATCACACATGCACATATTTGGAGTCACTGCAGACGTACACATACCTAAACAATTGAGGAGAAAGGGAGAAAACGTATCCAGGAGATTAAGATTCATGGGATACGAAACTGGAACCAAAGGGTACAGATTTATTGATAGTAATAACAAATTTATAGTATCCAGAACAGCTGTGTTCCATGAACAGGCCAATTGGTCAAAATTGCACCTTAATGAAATATTTCCTAATAAATGTAAAGATACGATATCTTGCGAGGAAGGAACAACAGAAAATCAAAATATTAACAAAAGTAAGAACAAAACCAAAACTTGGACTAATAGTCAGCATAAAATAAAGACAGACACATTAACAAAAAAGGAAGCTAGATATTTGCATGATAACCATAGCAAGCCTGAAAGAACTATTAGAAACAATAGAAACCAAATACCAAATAAATACAAAGATTACATAATGCATATGAATGGAGAACAAATAACACCTAATACATATGAAGAAGTATTGAAACTTCCACATGAAGAAAGAGAAAAATGGGAACTAGCTATGGAAAAAGAGATGGAAAGTTTACAAGGATTAAATGTATTCACACCTGCGATCGCACCTAAGGATAAAACAATTATAGGTACCAGGTGGATTTATAAAATTAAGAACTTAGAAGGAGGCAATACCTTATACAAGGCTAGACTAGTTGCACAAGGCTATGCACAAAAATATCCAGAAGACTATACTGATACATATTCACCCACAGTGAGAACAGAGAGTGTCAAAACAGCCCTTGTAGTAGCATCTGCACTCAATCTGGACGTATTCCAATATGACATACAGACCGCATACTTACATGCAAAATTAGATAAGGAAATATATGTAAGAGCACCACACAGTCAATACACTAATAAGAACGAAATTTGGTTATTAAATAAGAGTCTGTACGGATTAAAACAATCCGGCAAAAGATGGTACGATTGCTTGGTAAAAGTACTTAAGACCATGGATTTCAACGCCACCACTGCTGATAACTGTTTCTTTGTAAAAAAGAGTAATGATCATATTGAATTTGTATTAATTTACGTGGACGATATTTTATACATTGGAAAGCATAAAGAGAGCAGGGAAATCTTTGTAAATAAGTTAAATGAACACTTCTCACTGAAATCTCTGGGTAAAGTGAATAAATACCTTGGTGTGCAAATTAACAAAACTAAAAGGGGATTCAAACTTACACAGAAAGATAAAATCATCGAACTCCTAAACAAATGTAACTTAAATAATGCTAAAACCTGTGACACCCCTATGCAAACTGATTTTCTTAGAAACACTGATGAATCTTCCCCTGAGTTTAAAGACAACACATTTTACAGATCAGTTATAGGTTCACTTCTTTATATATCTAATTGGACTAGGCCAGATATTGCATTACCTCTCAATCTATTGTCAAGATATGTTAGTAAACCAACCTTGTATCATTGGGAAGCTGTCAAAAGAATTCTAAGATATCTGAAGGGTACATTAGATTTTTGTTTAATGTTGGAACCCAATAATGACAGAGAACCAAAAATTACTTGTTATGCTGATGCAGATTGGGCTGGTGATACATCATGCAGAAAGAGTACTTCTGGTTATGTTTTTCTATTGAATGATTGTCCAGTTTACTGGTATACTGGTAAACAAGAACTAGTAGCCACTTCTACTACAGAAGCGGAATATGTTTGTTTGTCCAAAGCTGCAAATAACCTTGTATGGTTCAATGATCTGATCACTGATGTTTGGAAGAAACCCACCTTACCATTTATTATGCATGAAGACAATAAAGCGGCCATTGAAATATCCAGATCCGATGCAATTGGACAAAGGTCCAGGCATATTGATATAAAGTTTAAGCATGTGAGACAACTGTCTCAAGACGGATTCATTAAAGCAATACATTGCGATACTTCTGAACAATTAGCTGACATATTAACAAAACCCTTACCTTCTAAACAACACAAATATTTAACTTCTAAATTATATGTATTATATTGTCCTGAATCAGAATGTAATTGGTGTTGTGTAACGAACCGGCATTTAGAGGGGGATTTGTCAGATGTAAATGCCTTATTCTCCAATGTGTAAATAATGTATATATGGAACATCAGAGGTTAACTTATTCTTTGGACTTTAATGTATTCATAACTTACCACTCCCATTCCTAGCTCCACCCCTTGTATATATAAGGAGCCACCCTCACCATTCTCGTTGCTTCTACCTTGAATATTCAGTGAATATAGAATGCCTATCATAATTAAAAAGAAATATATTTAAAGCTTTAACTTCTATTATCTTTATTGAGTCTGATCCTGAAAATATTGCAACAAGGAGGAGGAGGAGGAGGAGGAGGAGGAGGGGAACTATGGGGTCCTTGGTGCTCTCTAAGGTTCATGTTTTTCTTGAAAATGTTTTATGACCCAACTAGGGAACATCACCACTAGCAACAGCTTCTAGCACTGATGATGTTACATGGTTAGCCTAGATAGCTCTGCAGACAAGGCACTGTAATTTAACACCAGCTGTCTGCAATTAAAGTAAGTTCGAATCTCACCAGGCTCAAGGTTGACTCAGCCTTCCATCCTTTCTAAGGTAGGTAAATTGAGGACCCAGTTTGTGGGGGCAATAAGCTGACTTTGTATAAATATACAAAAGGATGAAGGCTATTGCTTAACGCATTGTAAGCTGCCCTGAGTCTCCGGAGAAGGGCGGCATATAAATCAAATAAAAAAAAATGGTTGGGCAATGAAAGGTGTGTAAGAAAACTGAAAGAAAGAAAGAAAGAAAGAAAGAAAGAGTGAATGAGAGAGAAATACAAGAAAGAGAGAATGAGAGAGAGAAAGAGAATGAGAAAGAGTAAGAAAGAGAGAAAGAATGAGCGAGAGAAAGAGAATGAGAAAGAGTGAAAGAAAGAATGAGAGAGTGAGAAAGAGAAAAAGAATGAGAGAAAGAGGATGAGAAAGAGAAAGAATGAGAAAGAGTAAGAAAGAGAGAGAAAGAGAATGAGAAAGAGTAAGAAAGAAAGAATGAATGAGAGAAAGAATGAGAAAGAGTGAAAGCGTGAGTGAGAGAGAGAGACAATGAGAGAGAGAAAGAATGAGAAAGAGTGAGAAAGAGAGAAAGAGAATGAGAAAGAGAGAGAAAGAGAGAGGAAATGAGAATGAGAAAGGGAGTGAGAAAGAGAGAAAGAGAGAGAGAAAGAAAGAGAGACACTTTGCAGCTTGGCTTACTGATCACATCTGTTTTGCACGATTTTGCCTTTTCTTTGCAGAATACGGCTTTTTTGCAGCTGTCGGTTTTGAATTGGACGCGGCAGGTGTAACACCAGAGCGAGCCACCTGCCAGGGCAGAGAGAGAGAGAGAGGAAGATTTTATTGGAAGGAGAAACAGGGAAGCCAACATCCCTGGCTAAGAAAGGAGGGAGGGGCCTGCCCTCTGCCAATTAGCAGCCATTTTATTGTTATCAAACAGGAAGCAACATCGGGGATTTCCGTACCACATCATCCACACAACCACAATTTATTTCTGCTGGCGTTTCTTGCTATAAAAACAAGAAACGTGATGTCTTCCTTTTGTTTTAGCCCACGAACATCCCTCAACGTACGACTGACCGCCTTGGGATCATTCCAAGTCATGAATTATGACCCTGATTCGAAGTTCCGACAGCTGGACTGTTCCTCTCACATGGCCACACAACCACATGTTGCGTACTCAACAGCTTATCCCACATTTAAGGCCGTTTATATTGCCCCGTGGTCCTGGGAGTGCGATTTACGACATTTTTGTTGGATAACTGGTGTTTAATTTCTCCTTTACAACCCAAAACAGCCCATAAGCCAGTGGTGGTATTAAGCCGGTTCAGACCGGTTTGGGCGAGCTGGTAATGGCTACCTGGTGCTATGCCATCCTATTTAGCCAGGTTTTTAAGCTGTGCACATGCATACAAGCCATGCGTGCGAGCAACGTAAATATATGGAAGGCCACAAGCATGCACAGAAGGCGTGGGCACGCTCACATTTTCGGTGCGCTGCGAACCGGTGGTAAAGTTATGGGAAACCCACCTCTGCCGTAAGTGAACGATGGGCTCCCTTAACAACCATAAAATGGGACAAAGCTCACCGAAGAATGGTTTCGCTTAGCCACAGAAATTTTGGGCTCTATTCAGGTCCCAGGTCAAGGACTTTATTTGGGTTTTTGGCAAGAGGGGGGCTTAAAGCCACAGAGTTTGGAAGAGGCGTAGAGGTCATTTAGCTGACCCCCCCTGCTCAATGAGGGGAGTCTACTAGATCGAAGTCCCCCAACCTCTCTGGCTTTGTGGACTGGCGGGAATGGGGGGGGGAAGAGGCGATGGTTTTGTGGGAAGCCACCCCCTCCTCCTAGAAGAATGAAATATTTTGAGGAATATTAAAAAGGGCAGATTATTATATTTCCCCAAAGGGAGGAATGGAGAAACATGTTTTTCCAGACAGAAAGAAGGCCCTGCCTTTCTTAATAGCCCTCAGCAGATGTCAGCACTTAAAAGATAAAGAGTTTATTGAAAGAAGCTAAGTATCTAGGTAGCTCTATTCATAAGCAAATAGCCCTCACTCTTCATTGCATCATCTCACAGCAGCCCAAACTTCAACCAAGCTTAGCTCAGACAAACATGACCCCTACATTGCCCCATGGGAATCTGACAACAGCCAATAGAATAAGTATCTAGGTAGCTCTATTCATAAGCAAATAGGCCTCACTCAAGTTCTAAATCAGGACAAAGCCATTAAGCCATAATAGGAACTGCCCAACACAAGCCTCTTCATTGCATCATCTCACAGCAGCCCAAACTTCAACCAAACTTAGCTCAGACAAACATGACCCCTACATTGCCCCATGGGAATCTGACAACAGCCAATAGATATACATTTTCTTGCACAGGAACAGGAAGCTCAAGTGCAAAGACCAAGAGAAGGTATAACCCTCCCCTCCACTCTCAACTCCATGTGGTCAGCTGCCCAGAACCACAAACCCATGTCATTCTACTTCATCATTAAACCATCTTTCCAATCAGCCTCCATGTTTCCAGTGCCTTTCTCCCAGCTTGGAACTGAACCAGATGGATATTGCTTCCCACAATTCCGTGGGAGTGGTGGGCGCATGCACCCACCACTCGCACAAATGGAGCACGCGTGTGCTCGCCCGCTGTTCACACAAGGGAGGATATGCGTGTGCTTGCCTGCCATTTCTATGGCCCGGTTTTGAACGGTTTAAGGCTTGGTAGTGGACCACGGTCCATGGAGTTGTGTATTCCTGTACTAAATTATCTCTGACAAACAGCCACCCCAACTTTTAATTTTTATCAAAAGAGAGAGTGCGTGAGAAAAGAAATGGCATGGCATGGCAAGATCACATTGGCTGGGGAAACAACCGACACTCTCTGAAAGTGCTTTTTTAAGCTCTACATGCAGGGTAGTCCTTGACTTATGACTGCAATTGAGCCCGATGTTTCCGTTGCTGAATGAGACATATGTTAAGTGAGTTTTGCCCTGTTTTACGAAAGGGGTATCACAGGACCCCGGGATACGGTGACCATCATAAATAGGAGTTGGTTGCCAAGAGTCTGACCACGGGGAGGCTGCAACGGTTACAACTGTGAGACATGGCCGGGAGTCGCTTTTTTGGTGCTGTCGTAACTTTCAACGGTCACTAAAGGAATGGTTGTAAGGATGATTTGTTTAGGGCCGTGCAGGGCTGCCAAAAGGCAGGAGTGGCTACTCAGGAGGAGGAGGTCTCCTCGAGAGTAAGGTTTGAGGATAATTGGCCACCCCCTTAGCCTATTTAAGTCATATGCATTAGTAAGTTTCTTGCTGGAAACAACTTGTAATTATCATCAGAGCATTTTTGGAAAAGTCTTATCGTATCTTGTTTTCTGGGCTGGTTGCCAACCTTTGCCGGACTTTGGTTTATTCTTGCTACTTAATAAATTTGATAAGGACCATTGGTGTGTGTCAATATCCTCGGGAATCCGGAGCTGGGGCAGAACAAGTGGTGAATTGCTCTCGGTTCGGTCCGGTTCTTGCGAACCAGTAGTAAAAGTGGCAGGAGGCTCCGCCCACCCGCCCAGACATCATCATGGATGATCTGCACATGCACATAAGCTTCTGAGTATACGCAGAAGCGCATATGTGTGTGAGCAAAGTGAGCACCCAGTCACGCTCCCATTGTGAACCGGTAGTAGAGGTAAGTAGAATCCACCCAGGCCCACCGGAAGTCGGGAAACAGGCTGTTTCCGGCCTCTGAAGGGCCTCTGGAGGGGTGGGGGAGGCCCATTTTTTGCTCTATCCAGGCTCCAGAGGCTTTCTAGGAGGTGGGGCGCATTGCATTATGGGTGTGGGCACACACACGTGCGATCCCCCGAAACTCCCCCCGTTTTTGGCATGCAATGGCAAAAAGGTTAGCCAATTGGCGGAACTTGATTGCCAGAGGGTGGCAAAAATACAAGAATTAAAAAAGCCCCCTAATTATTGCTGAAAACAAATCTTCAACAGCAGAGTAAAATGCGATCGAGGAAGATAAGTGTCCATCTCTTAATGGTCACTTCAGGCTACTGTGGGTAAGGCTCCCCAGTCCTGCCTTCACCTCCGAGGCATTTTATCTGGGTCTGCTTGGCAGGAAAAACAGGATTCCTGGCTTTTGCAGAGGTGCATCTGTGGGCATCATCCCTGAGTAATAATTCTCACAGAGTAATTTCTCACAGAGTGATTTCTCAGGTTTTGCAGGCGAAGAGCAGGCCCAGCCTGGGGGGGTGGAGTTAAGTGAGTCACCAGCCCAGAGGCATTATGTTCCCACAAATGGTTTAAACCCAACCCTTCTTGAATCCCTTTGACTGATAGTTAACTGGAGTCTTGAGTATAGAGAGGCCTGAGGAATAAATCAGTTTAACTGGAATTGAATGTCTGGTCCTGAGACGGCCGGTTGTTCCTCAGACGGCCGGCTGTGAGTCCCTCCTCGTGAAGTGGGGTCGTGGGGTTCAGAGGGGTTTGCTGATCACGTACCTGGCTCCCTGCCATGTGGCAGCAGCCCTGCCCGAGCTACTCAACGTTATCGCCGCGGTGGCGATTGATACCCCCAGACTAATGGTCATGGGGGATTTCAACCTGCTGTCCGTGGGTGAGATGTCTGAGGTGGCTCGGGAGTTCATGGCTTCCATGACGGCTATGGATCTGACCCAACTAATTCATGGCCCTACGCACATGGGGGGAAACACACTGGACCTGATTTTTGTCTCTGGACAGTGGCTGAGTGATCTCGAGATAGGGGACATAGTCATCGAGCCCTTGTCATGGTCAGATCACTCTCTCCTTCGCCTTGACCTTCGAACCGCTGCACCCCGCCGCAGGGAGGCAGAACCGATGAGATGGTACCGCCCCAGGCGCCTGATGGAACCTGATAGGTTCCAGACGGAGCTTGGGCCAATTCCTGAGGTTCTGGCTCACGCCTCGACTGGAGACCTAGTGGCCGCCTGGGATAGGGCAGCCGCTGGAGCTCTGGACCGAGTCGTGCCTTTGTGACCTCTGACCCGGCGTCGATCTCACCTGGCTCCTTGGTTTACTGAGGAGCTGAGGGAGATGAAGTGCCGGAAAAGATGCCTAGAGAGTAGTTGGAGGGCCAGTCATACTGAATCTGACCGGACACTGGTAAGATCTCATATTAAGAATTACCTAGTGGCAATAAAAGCAGCAAAATGCACTTATCTTGCTGCTCTTATTGCGTCATCAGATAACCGCCCGGCCGCCCTGTTTAGGGTGACCCGCTCCCTGCTCCACCAGGAAGCGAGGGAGGACCCCTTGGAGGGAAGAGCCGAGGATTTTGTTCAGTATCTGTATGACAAAATCACTCAGATTCGGGAAGATCTGGACTCTGACTGTGTAGATCCAGCGGGGATGACGGGGGCAGGTCCTGAGAATGTTATCTGGGATGAGTTTGATTCTGTGACCCCTGAGGACGTGGACAGGATTCTGGGTAGACTGAATGCGACCACATGTTTGTTGGACCCGTGCCCCTCCTGGTTAGTGCTGGCTTCCCGGGAGGTGACGCGAGGCTGGCTCCAGGGGATTATAAATGCTTCATTGGGTGAGGGTGTCTTTCCCGCCGCCTTGAAAGAGGCGGTGGTGAGACCTCTCCTCAAGAAGCCTTCCCTGGACCCGGCAACATTGACTAACTATCGTCCAGTCTCCAACCTTCGCTTTGTGGCGAAGGTTGTTGAGAGTGTGGTTGCACAACAGCTTCCCCAGTACCTGGATGAAACGACGTATCTAGATCCGTTCCAGTCGGGTTTCAGGCCCGGGTACAGCACGGAAACGGCATTGGTCGCGTTGGTGGATGATCTCTGGAGGGCTCGGGACAGAGGTTGTTCCTCTGTCCTGGTCCTATTAGATCTCTCAGCGGCTTTTGATACCATCGACCATGGTATCATGCTGCACCGGTTGGAAGAGTTGGGGGTGGGAGGCACCGTATTACGGTGGTTCTCCTCCTTTCTCTCCGACCGGTCGCAGTCTGTGTTGGCAGGGGGGCAGAGGTCGACCCCGAGGCCCCTTATATGTGGGGTGCCACAAGGATCGGTCCTCTCGCCCCTTCTGTTCAACATTTATGTGAAGCCGCTGGGTGAGATCATCCGTGGTTTCGGGGTGGAGTACCATCAGTACGCTGATGACACCCAGCTGTACATCTCCACCCCAGACCACCCCAACGATGCCCTTGAAGTGATGTCCCGGTGCCTGGAGGCCGTACGGATCTGGATGGGGAGGAACAGGCTCAGGCTCAACCCATCCAAGACCAAGTGGCTGTGGTTTCCGACATCCCGATGTAGTCAGCTGGTGCCATCGCTGACTATTGGGGGCGAAGCATTAGTCCCCACGGAGAGGGTTCGCAACTTGGGTGTCCTCCTGGATTCACGGCTGTCTTTAGAAGAGCACTTGACGGCCGTGACTGGGAGGATTTTTCATCAGGTCCGCCTGATTCGCCAGTTGCGTCCCTTTCTGGATCGGGACTCGTTACGCACGGTCACTCATGCCCTCGTCACCTCTCGTCTGGACTATTGTAACGCTCTCTACATGGGGCTCCCCTTGAGGAGCACTCGGAGGCTCCAACTGGCGCAGAGTGCGGCCGCGCGGGTGGTGACGGGAGCAACGTGGCGCTCCCATGTAACGCCTCTCCTGCGCGAGCTGCACTGGCTCCCGGTGGTCTTCCGAGTGCACTTCAAGGTTTTGGTTATCACCTTCAAAGCGCTCCATGGCTTAGGACCTGGTTATTTACGGGACCGCCTGCTGCCACCAATAGCCTCCCACCGACCAGTACGCTCCTATAGAGAGGGGCTCCTCCGGGTGCCGTCGGCCAAACAATGTCGACTGGCGGCCCCCAGGGGGAGAGCCTTCTCTGTGGGGGCACCTACGATCTGGAACGAGCTCCCCCCGGAGATACGGAGGATTACGGATCTGTGTACCTTCCGTCGCGCGCTTAAGACGTTTTTATTCCATCAAGCTGGCCTGACCTAAACTTTTCCTCTTTTAAATGGAATTTTAAATTTGGTTTTAATTTATTGGGGTTTTAAAATGCCCCAGCCAAATTTATTTAATTAGTTTTATCTCTATTTTAAATTTTGTATCTACATGTTTTATTTTATGGCTGTTCACCGCCCTGAGTCCTTCGGGAGTAGGGCGGTATACAAATTTAATAAAAATGAAAAAATTGAAATGAAAATGATTGTTTGATCAGGACCAGGCTCCTAAGAAACACAGGTTGAGTGTTCCCTAGATAGAGCACTGATGTTTCCTTTCCTTTCCTTTCCTTTCCTCTTCCCCTCCCTTCCCCTCCCCTCCCCTTCCTTTCCTTTCCTTTCCTTTCCTTTCCTTTCCTTTCCTTTCCTTTCCTTTCCTTTCCTTTCCTTTCCTTTCCTTTCCTTTCCTTTCCTTTCCTTTCCTTTCCTTTCCTTTCCTTTCCTCTCCTCTTCCCCTCCCTTCCCCTCCTTTCCTTTCCTTTCCTTTCCTTCCCTTTCCTTTCCCTTTTCCCTTCCCTTTCCTTTCCTCTTCCCCTCCCTTCCCCCTTCCCTTCCCCTTCCCTTCCCTTCCTTTCCTTTCCTTTCCTTTCCTTTCCTTTCCTTTCCTTTCCTTTCTTTCCTTTCCTTTCCTTTCCTTTCCTTTCCTTTCCTTTCCTTTCCTTTCCTTTCCTTTCCTTTCCTTTCCTTTCCTTTCCTTCCCCTTTCCTTTCCTCTTCCCCTCCCCTCCCTTCCTCTTCCCTTCCCTTCCCTTCCCTTCCATTCCTTTCCTTTCCCCTTCCCCTTCCCTTCCCTTTCCTGTTTCCTTTCTTTCTTTTCCTTTTCCTTTCTCCTTTCCTTCCTCTCCTTTCCTTTCCCCTTTCTTTCTTTTCCTTTTTCTCCTTTCCTTCCTCTGTTTCCTTTCTTTCTTTCTTTTCTTTCTCCTTTCCTTTCCTTCCTGTTTCCTTTCTTTCTTTTTTCTTTCTCCTTCCCTTCCCTTCCTCTGTTTCCTTTCTTTTCCCTTCTTTTCCCTTCCCTTCCCTTCCCTTCCCTTCCTTTCCTTTCCTTTCCTTTCCTTTCCTTTCCTTTCCTTTCCTTTCCTTTCCTTTCCTTTCCTTTCCTTTCTTCTCCTCTCCTCTCCTCTCCATTTCACTTTGTTTCATTTCATTTCCCCTTCCTTCCTTCCTTCCTTCCTTCCTTCCTTCCTTCCTTCCTTCCTTCCTTCCTTCCTTCCTCTTCCTTACCCCTCCCCTCCGCTCCTCCCCGTCCCAAATGAGCCCAAGGCACACAGGAGGAACAAGAAGGAGGGATCTGGTGAAATTAAATTTCCTAGGAAAAGCATTGTTGAAATGTAAGACAGATCAATTATTAGAAGACTCACTTGGCTGTATAAGGAGGACACCAGTCAACAGGAGGATCAGAATGGCTCTCATTATTGGTGGCTGAATCTGTTCTGCAGAGGATGGGACATCATCTCTCCACCTTGCTTGACCGGCTCTGAAAAGTAACTGGTCAACCACATTGGAAGATCTACCTAGATTTCAGAGGGCTTCTTCCCATCACTCCCTAGGATTTCTGAGACACCACTGTTCTTCCTTTTCTAGAATATTTACTGATATTTACTGATGCTTGATTGACCTTGTCTGAAATCTCAGAGCTTTTAGGCAAGGTGTAATCTAGCAGAACTAAGGAACTAAAGGACGGACTTCTCCCACCTCAAACAGGATGGGTGGAATTTCTCCAGCTGGTCTCTCAAGATGACAAATTCCCTTTCTCTGTCAAACCCACTCTGTCATCTTCACGTTAACTTGGTCCATTAATCTCAACTCGCGCAGCTCAACTCATGCCTCTCTGAATTCAATAAATGTTACGATGAGGTTGGAGAAGACCTGAGGGCATCTATGACTGGAAACATTTTTTTCCCCCAAACCAATTTTACCTCAGAAATCTCAACAAAGGAAAAGCCTGTTATTGCGGTTCTGTCAGGAAATAACTCACAAATCAAAAAGTCAGGAACACTTAGTCCCAGGTTTCAGACTCTTAGGTGGGGCTTCTACTCAAGGATTAGCAGAAGTGGAGAATTTTGATGGCCTTCTAGATTTTGTTGATGGACAGCTTCTAGCAGATCTAGCTAGTTTTTTCCTCCTAGCCAGAGGAAAAAATGCTAGGTTAGGTGACTCAACAACTGGTTCCCCATCCTTGATCTTAAGCAAGATGCTGACCTCCGATGGTGGGATCCATCAGCAAAAGTAGCAAGTTCTTCAAAGCTTTGATAGAGGGTCTTCCATCTGAAGAAATGCATAACTCATTTCAAAGCTTTCCATATTTATTGTGATACAACAACACTGGAATCCTGATATAAGTATTCCAGGCAAATTGTCTACAGATGGGATGGGATCCAAACATCCTAAGATATTCTCAGCCATTTCACTCACTGGGACCCAGAACAGAAATAAGGAAGTTCTAATAGAAGCTGTGGGGTACTGCTGGATGCTCTCTGATCTCTAGATCCATTAACTGGAAAGACAAGGAACTCTACCCAGGACTACGAGATGGAAATCCATAAATAAACCATGGACAATTCTGAAAAACTTACTGAACATTCATTGGATGTTTGGAGAGACTTGTAGGGGAAGACTTCTTGAACTTTGACCCCCATCAGCTTTCTGACATCAAGGCTGGATGAAGCATCACAAAAGCTACTTCTTGAATCATCCACTTTCTGGACATATGTAGGAAAGAGTTGATGGCAAACCAGAGAGACCTGCCCATCAGAGGTGGTATTCAGCCGGTTTGGACCAGTTCTGGCAAACCGGTAGCAGAAATTTTGAGTAGTTTGAAGAACTGGCAAATACCACTTCTGGTTGGCCCCAGCCCTGCCCCTTCCAGGAGACCCCATGCACCCCGTTTTGGCTCCCAGAGGGCTGCAAGGAGGCCTAGCCTGTAAGGCTGGGGCACCCAATTGATCTATTCGCTGCCTCCCAGCCTCCCAGCTGATCGGTGTGGTCTTCTTTTGTTGCCCTGCACAGGAGAACAGAACTGGAAAGCAGGTTAGTGGGTTGGGGAGGGAATGGGGATTTTGTAGTATCCTTCCCCCAGGATTGGGGAGGGAATGGGGATTTTGCAGTATCCTTCCCCCAGGAGTGGGGAGGGAATGGGGATTTTGCAGTATCCTTCCCCTGGAGTGGGGATTTTGCAGTATCCTTTCCCCAGGAATGGGGAGGGAATGGAGATTTTGCAGTATCCTTCCCCCGGGAGTGGGAAGGAAATGGGGATTTTGCAGTATCCTTCCCCCAGGAGTGGGGAGGGAATGGGGATTTTGCAGTATCCTTCCCATGCCACGCCCACCAAACCACACCATGCCAACCAAGCCCCGCCCACAGAACTGGTAATAAAAATAATTGAATTTCACCACTGCTTTTGATCTTCCAAAGAACGATGCTCCCCCATTTAACTGCAGGGATGAACAAAAAAAACCCCCAATGTTTTAAGAGCCAGACCTGCAGTATTGATATGTATCCAAAAGGGGGCGCTGTTGCACTTCTGTTCACAACAGGGATTTTCCTTGGTCAACCCAACATATTAAGTCAAGGCTGCTGAACGCATCAAAAAGGCGTTTGGCATTTTTTTCCTTCTTTTTGTCATTTTGCTAATTAGCTCCCCCTTTTTCTCCTTGGTGGAAAAGAAAAGCAAGAGGGGATCGTAGGCAGCGCTCCTCAAAATGTCTCCTGTTTTTTGTTTTGTTTTTTTTCCCTTGGAGGAATTTGGGGATGAAGGTTCCTTGGGCTGTCGTGAGAATCAAGCCAAGACAGAATGCACAAGAGCACAAGGTTTCCCACTCTCTCTGTTTGCACAACGCACATTCATTAGAGGTCTAAAAAAACCATCTTCTACTTGTTTAGATATGCATACGTCTTTCGGTGTTTAATTTAATATTATGAAACTTCAACAAAATATTAATAAGAGACTATTTAGAATAGAATAGAATTAGAATATCTAGAATAGAGTAGAGTAGAGTAGAGTAGAGTAGAGTAGAGTAGAGTAGAATAGAATAGAATAGAATAGAATAGAATAGAATAGAATAGAATAGGAATAGGAATAGAGTGGAGTGGAGTGGAGTGGAGTGGAGTGGAGTGGAGTGGAGTGGAATGGAATGGAATGGGAATAGGAATAGGAATAGGAATAGGAATAGAATAGAATAGAATAGAATAGGAATAGAATAGGAATAGAGTAGAGTAGAGTAGAGTAGAGTAGAGTAGAGTAGAATAGAATAGAATAGAATAGAATAGAATAGAATAGAATAGGAGTAGAGTAGAGTAGAGTAGAGTAGAGTAGAATAGAGTAGGAATAGAATAGAATAGAATAGAATAGAATAGAGTAGGAATAGAATAGAATAGAATAGAATAGAATAGAATAGAATAGAATAGAATAGAATAGAATAGAATAGAAGGGAACCCTGTGGGTCATCTACTCCAACCCCCTGCCCAAACAGGGGACCCTACACCATTTCTGACAGATGGCAGTCCAGTCTCTTCTTGAAAGCCTCCAGTGATGAAGCTCCCACAACTTCTGAAGGCAACTTCTCTTCCATGGGTTGATTGTTCTCACTGTCAGAAAGTTCCTCCTCGTTTCTAGGTTGAATTTCTCCTTGATCAGTTTCCATCCATGATTCCTTGTCTGGCCTTCAGGTGCTTTGGAGAATAGCTTGACTCCCTCTTTTTTGTGGCAGCCCCTCAAATATTGGAAGACTGCTATCGTGTCTCCCCTGGTCCTTCTCTTCACTAGACCAGCCATGCCCAGTTCCTGTAACCTTTCACTGTATGTTTTAGTCTCCAGTCCCCTAATCATCCTGGTTGCTCTCCTCTGCACTTTTTCTAGAGTCTCAACATCTTTTTTCTAGTGTGGTGACCAAAAACTGGATGCAGTAGTCTAGGTGTGGCCTTACTAAGGCTTTATAGAGTGGTATTAGTACTTCCTTTGATCTATATTGTATCCCTCTGTTAATGCAGTTTAGGATTGCGTTGGCGTTTTTGGCTGCCACCGCACACTGTTAGCTTATATTTAATTGGTTGTCTACTAAGACTCACAGTTACTGCTATTAAGCCTGGTTTCACTCAGTCTATATGTGACCTTCTAACAAGCCCAGTCAATGGGGAATCCAGATTCATTTAACAACCATTTTACTAACATAGCAACTGCAGCAGTGATTTTTTTACTACCGGTTCTGTGGATGTGGCTTGGTGGGCGTGGCTTGGTGGGCATGGCAGAGGAAGGATACTGTAAAATCTCCATTCCCACCCCACTCCAGGGGAAGGTTACTGCAAAATCAGCTCGGGAGTCAGAGAACTACTCAAAACTTCCGCTACCGGTTCTCCAGAACTGGTCAGAACCTGCTGAATACCACCTCTGAACTGCAGTGATTCACTTTGCAGCTGTGTCAAGAAAGGTCGTAAAATGAGACAAAACTCACTTAGCCTTGTTTGGCAACAGAACAGAACTCGGGAGCTTCATCACTGGAAGCTTTCAAAAAGAGACTGTCAGAAATCGTGTAGGGTCTCCTGCTTGGGTGGGTGGGGTTGGACTAGATGACCTTCAAGGATCCCTTCCAACTCTGTTATTCTGTTGTTTAGAAGTTTTGGGCTCAATTGTGGTCGTAACTCAAGGACTACCTGTAATTTGAGTTCCTAAGCTCCTGAAAAGATAATTGGACGGAAAAGAGATGCCAAGCCCAAAAGTTATCCCATTGAAGGTGAAAAAGGAAACAGGTAGAAAATATACTGCTTCCCCTCCCCCCCCTGGGGTGAAATGCTCCCAGTTCGGACCGGATCGCCCGATCCGGTAGTGATGGCGGCAGGTGATTTGGAGAATCGGTAGCAAAAATCCCTGCGCCCCTCACCCCCCATGCCCAATCATCATAGGGTTTTTTTTTTACTTACTTTTAAAAGCATTTTTTCTACAACTTCTTCCGCTGAAAAAATGCTTTTAAAAGTTAAAAAAAAAAAAGCCTCTGATGATCGCGCGGCTCAGCTGGGATCTCAAAGGCTTTTCAATGCATTTTTTTCTGCAACCCCTTGATGGTTAAAAAAATGCTTTGAAAAATCTCTCTGAAGATCAGGCAACACAGCTGGGATCGTCAGAAGCTTTTCAAAGCATTTTTTTAAACACCAAGAGGTTGCAGAAAAAAATGCTTTAAAAGCCTCTCTGACGATCCCAGCTGAGTTGCTTGATCGTCAGAGAGACTTTTCAAAGCATTTTTTTAAACCATCAGGCAATTCAGCTGGGATCATCAGAGAGACTTTTAAAGCATTTTTTTCTGCAACCTCTTCAGCGGAAGAGGTGGTTAAAAAAATGGTTTGGAAAGGGTCTGACGATCCCAGCTGTGTTGCCTGATCAGCAGAGGCTTTTCAAAGCATTTTTTTTGCATTTGCAGAAAAAATGCTTTGAAAAGTTAAAATAATAAAAAAAAGAAAGTTGGCCACGCCCACCTAGTCACATTACCCCCTCCCCCACCAAGCCACGCCCACAGAACCGGTAGTAACAAATCTTACATTTCACCCCTGCCCCCCCCTCCCAAAGATTATCTTGTTTCCCTTAGTTCTCTCAATTAGCATCTCACCTACAACTACTATAAAACACGTCTCACTTGTTTTTAAAATCAACTTTATTCCCTACTGGAGAGAAAAGGAATTTTTTTTTTTACCCATATGTTTCTTTCACCTTAGCAGGTATGCTGCTCGGATGGGCGCTGAGGTGTCATATAAAAATGAGGATAGATGGCTGGTGTCACGCATTGTGCTTCGAACAGCAGGCACTAAACAAACCTTTCTCTCCCGATTATCAATTTTGTACTGACAAGAAACTCACAAGAGCTTTCGTTGTCTTCTAGCGAATCTTTACACCATTCCATAAAGCCTTAGTAAGGCCACATCTAGAATGCTGCGTCCAGTTTTGGTCACCACACTATAAAAAAAAAAAGATATTGAGATTCTAGAAAAGCAACCAGGATGATTATACAGATTGATGGAGGCTCCAGCTGGTCCAGAATGCGGCCGCGCGGGTGGTTATGGGCGCAACTCATTGTGCCCACGTAACACCCCTCCTGCGCGAGTTGCACTGGCTCCCAGTGGTCTTCCGGGTGCGATTCAAGGTGTTGGTTACCACCTTTAAAGCACTCCATGGCATTGGACCTGGGTACCTTCGAGACCGTCTTCTGCCACCAGTAGCCTCCCACCGGCCAGTCCGCTCCCACAGAGAGGGTCTCCTTAGGGTGCCATCGGTCAAGTTATGTTGGCTGGCGACACCCAGGGGGAGGGTCTTCTCTGTGGGAGCCCCAGCCCTGTGGAATGAACTGCCCCCGGAAATACGTAAGATCTCCGACCTCCGGGTATTTCATTGTGCACTCAAGACCCTGTTGTTCCGCCAGGCTGGGCTATCAACATAACAATTTTAAATTGAGTTTTAAATTCTTGGGGTTTTAAATTGAGCCGAATTCATTTAATAATTTTAAATTATTTTAACTGATGTTGTCTTGTGTTTTTAATAGGCTGTACACCGCCCTGAATTTATTTCTAGATAGAAATAAAATTATTCTATTCTATTCTATTCTATTCTATTCTATTCTATTCTATTCTATTCTATTCTATTCTATTCTATTCTATTCATCTAACTCCTCAGGGAAAGCTCGTATTTGAAAATTGAATGTGTTTTGGACTTTTCAGACCGTGGGGACCACGGACCATCCTGGTGGCGCAGCAGACTAATAGCCTGTTATTAACATTCAGCTGCCTGCAATTACTGCAAGTTCGAATCTCCCCAGGCTCAAGGTTGACTCAGCCGTCCATCCTTTCTAAGGTAGGTAAATTGAGGACCCAGTTGGTGGGGGCAAAAAGCTGACTTTGTATAAATATACAAAAGGATGAAGGCTATTGCTTAACGCATTGTAAGCCGCCCTGAGTCTCCGGAGAAGGGCGGCATGTAAATCAAATTAAAAAAAAAAATGATTAGGGGACTAGAGGCTAAAAGATACGATGAACGGTTGCAGGAACTGGGCATGGCTAGTCTAGTGAAGAGAAGGACCAGGGGAGACATGATAGCAGAGTTCCAATTTTTGAGGGGCTGCCACAGAGAGGAGGGGGTCAAGCTGTTTTCCAAGGCACCCGAAGGCCAGACAAGGAATAATGGATGGAAACTGATCAAGCAGAGATTCAACCTGGAAATAAGGAGGAATTTCCTGACAGTGAGAACAACTATCCAGTGCAACAGCTTGTCTTCATAAAGCAAGACGTAAAGTGAGATTTGGATATAAGAGTGAAATGATACGGGGTTGGCTTGGATAATCTCTAAAGGTCCCTTGACTTGTTATTGTAAGAGACAGTTGCTGAGTTCAAAAAGTCAAACTGCAGAGTTAGCTAACTTTCTCTTTCCATGTCAAAATGCAGAACTAGAAACCACATGGATCAGCATAAATCAGCTTTTCTGCCCAGCAACAATGCGCCTAGACATTAGGACTGATTTCACATATTTCTGTGTTTTGCTTCTTTTGGAGACTATAAGAATGCGTGTCTTAAACAGAACTTTGTTCAGATGTTAGACAATTATATCTCTGTCTGAACCTTTTGGCCAAAATAAAGCTTCTCTTGATTTCAAAATCCGAGTCCTTTGATTGTCTGCAACATTCAGAAGTTATGGGGTGGTCCATCTCTTCAAGAAGAGATCGGACAACCATTTGTCTTGAGATGCTATAGGATCTCCTGCTAGATCAAGGGGTTGGACAGGATTAGAAGACCTCCAAATCTGTAATTCTGTTATTTCGGATGCTCATGTTTTCAGCGTGGATTGATTAAGGATTTGTTCAAGAAGCAGCATTGCGGTGTGGAAAGTAAGTTTCGGCAACCACCGTTACGGAAGCTGACTTGATTGTGAGAAGGGCCAATAGCCACAGGATACAACTACCACTACACCAAGGTGCAGTGAAGCATCTCGGCTATACTGAACCCGGAGGAGGAAACTCCTAAAACTTAATTGACTTGAGAGTAAAGGGGCAAAATAGCCTCCTTGAATTTAACTTGCCTTCAGTAAAACTAGATAAGCATTGTAAGATTGGACGCACACAATGCGTCCACAAGCCCTAAAATCAGAGGGGGGGGGAATCCACCCACCCCCATTGCTGTGCTGACAAAATATGCCAGTCTTATCTTTCGCTTAAAGCAATGTTTCCCAACCTTGGCAACTTTAAGATATGCGGACTTCAACTCCCAGAATTCCCCAGCCAATATGGAGATTAGGGGAAAAAAAAAGCATGGAATAATGTGATTGGGAGGGACCTTGGTGGTCTTCTAGTCCACCCCCTGGTTTAAGCAGGAGATCTTATAAGAAGACATGAGCTAAAACAGATCAAATGGCCTCCTAGTCCAGGGGTCCCCAACCTTTAGGACCTCATGGACCACTAAATTCATAATTTTAAATCCCACGGACCACTAATATGATCTGCTTGTCAGCACTTCAAGCTGCATTTACTCTAGTGCTGACATAAGAAGGAGAAGCGGAGGCGTCTGGAAAGGGACGTTTGACTTTTCACCTACTTATTTTCCCAGGAGATAATATCCCCTAGGAGATGGGATGGGAGGGGGGAAATTCCTTTGAGCTGGAGTAGATTAGGGGTAGAATGACTTGGAAGATGGCCAATGAGTGCAGGGGAGTGGGGAACGGAAAGGGAGGGTTTTGGGTCTGGAAGTCAGTGTTGGCTTCGATGGAGTCAGGTATAGAATGTCATGCTTAATAAATGGGAGTTTTTCTTCAAAGACTTTGTTTGAAATGCAATTTATTTGAGACGACCTCGAAACTTGACACTGCTTAATGACCAGCTGGGTGGGCATGGCTAGGTGGGCATATGACTGGGTGGGCATGGCCAACTCGATGTCACTTATGTCAAAGGGGCACTTCGCCAGCCTCTACTTGCCCCTCCCCTCCCTGCCTGAGCTCCTTAGGGCCCCAACAGGAAGCATTTATTGGAACTAAGCAGCCACCATGAGAAAGAGTTGGCAAAACAGCTGGCTCAGTTCAAATTGGATCTGGCTGAGAAGGAGGCTCAGCAGAAGCACCTCACTGAGGACTAGGAGCATAGGCTTTCCAAGCAGAGGGAAGACCTGCGGGAGTGCATGGCCAGGTACATGTGCCTGGAGGCTGGAAGTAGGCTGAGATGGTCAGCCAGTTCCAGGCCATGATGCAGTCCCACTGGAACGAGGCCCTCCGGCTCTTCGCCACCAGCGGCGCTTCCCTCCAGCCTTCACGCAAAGCCCCACACCAGGAGGGTGAAGCAGACCCCAAGTCGGAATTTCTGCCCCCCTCCAACTTGCACAAAAAGACCTCCAAGGGGGAGACTCTCTGCAGCAACACAAATATTCATTGCACGTATCTGGCCCAGGGTCTGTAGTTTGAGGACCTCTGATTTAGTGCAATATAAAAAATGCAAATATTTTTTCTGAGACCCATCAAAATTTTCTTGCGGGCCACCGGTAGTCCACGGACCACCAGTTGGTGACCGCTGTCCTAGATTATCATGTTGGTTTTCACATTAGCCAAAAAGAGACTTCATATTTTTGTTTTACCTGGCTGGTCTCCTCCAGCTCCTCTTCTCTGCTCGAAGTGTCTAAACATCTGCATGCAACTCTGTGTGCCGAATGAACAAAAAAGCAATGGATGGAAACAAGAATAAATGGATGGAAACTATCCATCCATCCAACTATTCGAGGAGAGAAGCAACTGAGAACTAAGGAATAATTTCCTAACAGTGAGGACAATTAACCGGTGGAACTGCTTGCCTCCAGAAATTGTGGGTGCTCCAACACTGGAGGTTTTCAAGAAGAGATTGGACAAACTTTCTGTCTGTAATGGTATAGGGTCTCCTGTTTTGTTTTTTTTTAATTAGATTTATATGCCGCCCTTCTCCGGAGACTCAGCGCGGCTTACAATGCTTTAAGCAATAGCCTTCATACTTTTGTATATTTTATACAAAGTCAGCTTATTGCCCCCACAAACTGGGTCCTCATTTCACCTACCTTAGAAATGATGGAAGGCTGAGTTAACCTTGAGCCTTGGAGAGATTCGAACCAGCAGTAAATTGCAGGGAGCTGTGTTAATAACAGGGTGCGTAGACCACTGTACTATCAAGACTCTGTTTGAGCAGGGGGTTGGACTAGAAGACCTCCAAGGCCCCTGTCACAGTGGCAATTAATCCCATTCCCCTTTGGGGTAATTGCGCTTAATTAGAGACGGACCGTGGCTTTTCCTTGAAGTATACTTTAAGAAAATAAACCCGAGATACATTCTAATAAAACACATAATTTATTATAAAGAAGTAAAAAAACAATCTTACTAGCTATTAATTACATCTTGGCAGCGTTTCTGCCTTACCTCTTGGCAGGCGAACAAAGAAGTTAGAAAAAATGAAAAAATGTGGACATGCGCAGTAGTTTAGAGATAAGGGGCTCAGATCAGTCTACCGTAAGTCTTAGAATGGGAGCACAGCTGGCAAACGCAAAAAACGCAGTGACAGCCCTTTCCGACTTTGTTATGCTGCAACGTTGAAAGCCAATTCTCCATGCCAAAGTTTGAATAGCCACAACTTCTTTGAGAAGTTGGTAAGTGTAGGAAGTTAGCACCCACCCCTCTCCTGGAAGAGTGAAATATTTTAGGAAATATGAAAAAGGCAGAATATTATATTTCCCTGGGAGAAGCAGCTCCCACCTTCCTGCCCCCCACCCTTTGTTAATGGGACAGAGGCAGAAACCCAATCCTTTGTCAAAGGACATTTGCAACACAATAGCAACAGAAACTAACACAATGGGACCCATCTAGACGAGGCTCACCACATGGCACCTGGGAAGATTGCATCAGCCAGCAAGACCCCCACCCCCTGGGAGTCTGACAACCAATCAGGATACTCTTTCGTGGCCCCAAGAAATGCAGAGCCAGAGAGAGCATAAAAACCTGAGGATTTACTGTATCTGCCCTTTTCTGTTCAGGAACTCAAGCCATGTGATCCTGTCCACCATTAAACCATCTTTCCAAGCAGTCTCCATGTTTCCAGTGTCTGTTTCCCCACTTGGAGCAGAACCTAGAAGGAAGTTTCTTCCAACAGTAAGATTTACCTGAGATTGGAGACCGTAAGAGATCTATCAGAGACAAGACTCTGAGGTATTTCAGAAGAATCCTGACAAAAAAAAGTCACAGGATAACAGGATTAATGGCTTTGTTGTGTTGGAAGAAACATCCTTCTAGGTTCTGCTCCAAGTGGGGAAAAAGAGACTGGAGACATGGAGACTGCTTGGAAAGATGGTTTAATGGTGGACAGGATCACATGGCTTGAGTTCCTGAACAGAAAAGGGCCAAATACAGTAAATCCTCGGGTTTTTATGCTCTCTCTGGCTCTGCATTTCTTGGGGCCCCGAAAGAGTATCCTGATTGGTTGTCAGACTCCCAGGGGGTGGGGGTCCTAGCTAGCCTTGCTGGCTGATGGTCACATGTGCTTCCCAGGTCACATGTGGTGAGTTTCTGCTGCTATTGTGTAGAGGGCTAATCCTATCTTTGTTGGATCTTTGGCAATTCCTACTTTGGCTCTGCCTGAAGGAGGTAGATCTTTGTTATGTAGAATACACTGGCCCAGGCCTTAATGGCCCATTGACAAAGGGTGGGGGGCAGGAAGGTGGGAGCTGCTTTGTCTATAAAATATGCTTCTCCATTTCTCATCCAGGGAAATATAATATTCTGCCTTTTTCATATTTCCTAAAATATTTCACTCTTCCAGGAAAGGGGTGGGTGCTAACTTCCTACAGTTGCGAATTCTAGACACTGGGTCCCAGACCCATTTTATAATTTTTTTAGAAGCTGTTCCTGATTCAAAGAAGAAGAAAAAAAGTCACCCGAGGGAGCCCCAATTAATCTGAAATCCGTGGGAGCGGTAAACCTCATGATTTGATCCCAAAATGGTGAAAACGGCTCCATTTTCTATTTTTGGAGGCGAAAAGAATATGACGGATGTTTTATTCCCTGCCATTCAGGGGCTTGTAATGATGAAGTGCAAGGCCTCTTGAAATCAATGTGGCCAGGGACATTCGTATTACTTCTGCCTAATAAAATTATTCCTGCATTCAGTTGGAATTGAAAGCTTATTATTTGACTGCTGATTTATGGTAAAGATGGGAGGGGCTGCAAAGCTAGACAATGGGATGGGATGAGGGCCTCCTCCTCTCCCTCCTCCTCCTCATCTTCCTTCTCCTCCTTCTTCTCCTCCTCCTCCCTTACTTCAGCCTTGGGCCCCAGAGATGCTAAGTAATTATACTGCCTTTGACAAAATTTTCTATTACATGAACCTTGTAAATACTTAGCTCTGTCTAACTGCTCTTCATTTATCACAATGGTCTGTCGGGAACCTCAATTTCTTTCTTTTATTTAGAAGCGAGTAGGAAGATTGTAATGTTGATGGAAGCCCCTAGGCAGGTGCGAGGGGTAGAATTTGCTTCTCCCGGTCTACTCTCAGCTCCTCCTTCTGGGACCACCAAAAGTTCTCTTTAGGCTTTGGCAGAAATTTTAGACAAAAGAGCTTTTTTTTCACTGTACGTCCACGAAAACCTCTGGGCTTTTCAAAGGGGTTAAGAGTAAAGACAAAAGTCGATGCAGAAAGTTGTAAAATTGTATATATCTGTTGTTAGTATTGTATTTTAACGTTTGATGTAAGTGTATGTGTTTTTTTCCCTCTTGTTTTTTTTGCTATTGTTTTAAAAATGTAAAATACTCAATAAAAATTATTTAAAAAAAACAAAAAAAGAGGAGTTTTTGCCTCGTTATCTTGCCAAGAAAGGTGCTTTGTTCAGGTATATAAGCAGGACGTTTATATACAAGTAGGAGTTATATAATAAGCAGGCTATATTCGTTCTTCTATTTATTGGTATCCTGCTTTTATTATTTTTTTTACAAATAACTCAAGATGGTGAACGTATCTAGCACACTTTCCTCTTCCTTCTATCTCCACAATAACCCTGTGAGACAGGGAAAGAACTAGCCCAAAGTTACCCAGTTGGCTTTCATATCTAAAGCGGGACTAGAACTCACCGTCTTCTGGTGATTGGCTCAAAGTCACCAAGTTGGCTTTCATGCCTAAGGCAGGACTCGAACTCACGGTTTTCTGGTGATTGGCCCAAAATCACCCAACTGGCTTTTATGCCTAAAACAGGTCTAGAACTTACTATCTCCTGGTGATTGGCCTAAAGTCGCCCAACCAGCTTTTATGCCTAAAAGGGGTCTAGAACTCTCTGTCACCTGGTAATTGGTCCAAATGACTTACATGTCTAAAATGAGACTAGAACACACCATTTCCTGCTTTCTAGCCTGCCGCCTTAATCACTTGTTGTGACCCTGACTCCCGAGCCTGTCCTAACAGAGGAAGAGGACTCAGAAGGTGATGGGGAGGAACTGACAAGGCCTCCCTCTCCAGGACCCTCCTCTCTGGCAATGCCTCAGGTTCCATCCGAAGGCCAGGAGGAACAGCCTGGGATGTGCCAGGAGGAAGGCATATCGGAGCACCAATTGATAGGGAGCGAGGATGATGAATCCTGGCTTGATTCCAGGCAGCGTCAGAGGGAGAAGCGTGCGCAGCAATGGAAGAGGCATGGGAGGGCCAGAAATTGAGCTGAATCATGGAGCCACGCCCCACCAGGAATAAAAGTGGGTGGGATTGCTCTTCAGGCTTTGTGACGGACAAAGTTACATCGTGATCTCTGAAATTCGGCTTGGATATATTTTGGACTGAACATTGACTAAACTCTTGCCTCGTGGATAATTTGTTGCTCCTGGAACGGACTGAAGATAAGTCCTCTTCTGCTTTATGGGAGTGAAAACGGTCTTGGCAGGCATTCGGCAGTTTGCTGCCAAAACCTTGGTCTGCCAAGAATTCTAATCTGTTTACCTAATAAAATATTGGCAGGCGTGTTTGGTATTACGTTTGCCTGTGTGAGGAAGGGGGACAGAACACCACTAGACTCGTGTAGTGGAACGGTCTGCCTCCAGCAGTTATGACAACCATTTGACTGGGGTTGTATAAGGTCCCCTATCTTGAACAGGAGATTGGACTAGAAGACCTCTGAAATCCCTTCCATCCCTATGATTCTATGTTCTATTCTCCAAAACACCAAAGGGCGGGACAAGAAGTAACAGGTGGAAAATCAGGAGACATTCAAACGAAGAACTAAGAAGAAATTTCCTGACAGTGAGAACAATCAATCAGTGGAATGGCTCCTCTCTGGAAGTTATGGATGCTCCATCACTGGTGGTTTTTAAGAAGAGACTGGACCACCACTTGTCTGAAATGGTATAGAGTCTCCTGCTTGAGCAGGGGGTTGGACTAGAAGATCTCCAAGGTCCCTTCCAACTCTGTTATTCTATTATCAAACAGAAACAAAGCAGAAGAAAAGCAGAACATACTAACAGATTAACAGTTGGAAGGGACCTTATAAGTCATCTAGTCCAACCCCCTGCCCAATCAGGAGACCCTACACCATTTAACAGATTAACAGAGTTGGAAGGGATCTTGGAGGTCATCTAGTCCAACCTGCCTCCCAAGCAGGAGACCCTACACCATTTCTGACAGAAGGCAGTCCCGTCTCTTCTTGAAAGCTTCCAGTGATGAAGCTCCCACAACTTCTGAAGGCAACTTCTGTTCCATGGGTTGATTGTTCTCAGTGTCAGAAAGTTTCTCCTTATTTCTGAATCTCTCCTTGATCAGTTTCCATCCGTGGTTCCTTGTCTGGCCTTCGGCTACTTTGGAAAACAGGTTGACCCCCTCTTCCTTGGGACAGCTGCCCCCAATACTGGAACACTGCTATCATGTTACCCCTGGTCCTTCTTTTCATTAAACTAGATACCCAATACCCAATTCCTGCAACCATTCTTCATATGTTTTAGTCTCCAGTCCCCTAATCATCCTGGTTGCTCTTCTTTGCACTCTTTCTAGAGTCTCAACATCTTTTTTATAGTACGGTGACCAAAACTGGATGCAGTACTCTAGGTGTGGTCTTACTAAGGCTTTATAGAGTGCTATTAGTCTCCCCTTGTCCTTCTCAACACTGGACTAGCCATGCCCAATTCCTATAACCATTCTTTGTATGTTTTAGCCTCCCCTTAACATATTATTGAATGATCTGAAACAGTTAGAATCAAGTCATATTTCAGACTTAGAACTCAAGACAAGCATTAGGGATAGAAATTTGATTTACTAAAAGCAGGACTTGTTCTATCCCTCTATATCTAGCAAGGTCCATTTCTTCTCTTCTGCAGTACGAGGCACATTAGAACCTCAACAAGAATGGGATTGATCCCAATGCATACAAATCAATAATCACATACCCCAAAGCAGAAGTTGCATTAGGGTTCCCTTCATCCAACCCCTTTTCCCCCAAGAAAAACAAGAAGCAAAAATGAAAGTCCAAAAGAAGACTGCAGAGTTGGTAAGATCAGGATGAATCAGTGTTTGAAAGAACTGCCTTTCGCTCCCTTTCAAGACAGGTTTCTTTGTCCCTGACAGCTCCTGACAGCTCCTTCAAGTCAAGGATCTTTTTGATGGTGCGGTTAGGACACAGGTAACAATGGAAAGTGGGAGGGAACGGTTGATGAGTCAACACAGAGCCTGCAGTACAGTGGACTAAAGCACTGTTATTAACAGATTAACATCTGCTGCTTGCAATTACTGCCAGTTCAAATCTCACCGGGCTCAAGGTTGACTCAGCCTTCCATCCTTTCAAAGGTAGGTGAAACGAGGACCCGGATTGTGGGAGCAATAAGCTGATTTTGTATAAATATACAAAAGTATATTTTGTATAAAGTATAAAGAGCCTGTAGTACAGTGGACTAAAGCACTGTTATTAACAACTGCTGCTTGCAATTACTGCAAGTTCGAATCTCCCCAGGCTCAAGGTTGACTCAGCCTTCCATCCTTTCAAAGGTAGGTGAAATGAGGACCCAGATTGTGGGGGCAATAAGCTGACTTTGTATAAAATATACAAAAGTATGAAGGCTATTGCTTAACGTATTGTAAGCTGCCCTGAGTCACCAGAGAAGGGCGGCATATAAATTAAAGCAAAAAGGAAAAAAACAAAAAACACACACACACACAGTCACATATGCCTTACATTTAGGAACTGATCAGCGCTGAATGTCAAAATTAGCATTTTGGCATACTTCTGCATGCCAACATCAAGGCCATCATCTTGACCTCTTCCTTCACAAATGAAATCAGCTGTTACATGGGTAGAAACTGTAATTTTCATAAAACATAGAACATAGCATAACAGAATTGGAAGGGACCTTGGAGGTCTTCTAGTCCAACCCCCTGCTCAAGTAGGAGACCTTACACCATTCCAGACAAATGGCTGTCCAGTCTCTCCTTAAAAACCTCCAGTGGTGGAGCGCCCACAACTTCTGGTGGCCAGCTGTTCCACTGGTTAATTGTCCTCACTGTTAGGAAGTTTCTCCTTCGTTCTAGGTTGCTTCTCTCCTTGGTTGGTTTCCATCCATCTTGCCTTTTGGTGCTTTGGAAAATAGTTGACCCCGTCATCTTTGTAGGAGTCCCTCAAATATTAAAATACTGATTTCATGTCACCCCTAGTTCTTCTTTTCTTTAGACTAACACCATGATGGTGAACTTATGGCATGTGTGCCAGAGGTGGCAGGCAGCACCCTCTCTGATGGCACACGAGCAGCAGTCGCTACAGTTCAGCTCCACCGCGCAAGTGCGCACACCAGTGGTGAAATGTAAAATTTGTTATTATCGGTTCTGTGGGCGTGGCTTGGTGGGTGAGTGGGTGGGTAATATGACTGAGTGGGCGTGGCCAACTTTTTTTTTTTTAACTTTTAAAACCATTTTTTCTACAACCTCTTCGGCTGAAGAGGTTGTAAAAAAAATGCTTTTAAAAGCCTCTGATGATCCCAGCTGAGTTGCCTGATTGGCAGAGGCTTTTTTTCCTTTTAAAAACATTTTTTCTATAACCTCTTCGGCTGAAGAGGTTGTAGAAAAAATGCTTTGAAAAGCCTCTGACAATCCCAGCTGAGCCACGCGATCATCAGAGGCTTTTTTTTTTTACTTTTAAAAGCATTTTTTCTACAACCTCTTCCGATGAAAAAATGCTTTTAAAAGTAAAAAAAAAAAAAAAGCTTCTGATGATCTCACGGCTCAGCTGGGATCGTCAGAGGCTTTTCAAAGCATTTTTTTCTGCAACCTCTTGGCCAAAGAGGTTATAGAAAAAATGCTTTTAAAAATAATAAAAAAAAAGCCTTTGATGATTGCGCGGCTCAGCTGGACAATGGGGTGGGGGCAGGGATTTTTGCTACCAGTTCTCCGAACCACTCGCCTCCATCGCTACCGGATCAGGCGATTCGGTCCAAACAGGGAGCATTTCACCCCTGGTGCGCACCTCCTGCCGGCCAGCTGGTCTTCAGGTCTGTGCCGCACATGGGGGGGGGCATGCAGGGGATGTGTGCATGAGCAGGTGCCATGAGCACATGCGTGGGGCTGTTAAGGGGGGCCTGTGTGCACATGTCAGGGATGGGCCACATGCGAGGGCCATGTGCGCATGCCTGGGGATTGTCCGCACATTGCATTTTGGGAGTTTGGTGCGCACGAGTGCTTTGGGCACTCGGTCTGGAAAAGGTTAGTCCAGTGATGGCTAACTCAGTTCTTGCAACTGTGCTTCATGTTTTAGTCTCCAAGTTTTTAATCACAATCTTGACCTCTTCCTTCCCAAGTGAAATCAGCTGTTAGGTGGGTAGAAACTAGTTTTCAAGGACTTGCACTCATTTGTAGGTACTTGCACCCCACAAATGCACACCTAAAACTGTGTGTGTATCTGTCTGTCTGTGTGTGTTTGTTTCCTTGTGCTGGAAAAGAGTTAGCCTGCTTTAATTGCTCGGTCATCACCAGTTTTTTCCTTGTCTTGGTTCTTCAGCCAAAAAGGAGACTTCAGAAAAGTTGATGGACACAGTAACCTGATCATCTTCCCTTGGAAATTATCTGTTTTCTGTGCTCTCCTTCAACTTTTCCCGTTTTTGAATCTGCATCTCTTGCATTTGGGAAATTGAAAAATCGAAGGTAGAAGGGTGGAACTCCAATGGTGGTTTGATTCATCGATCTCAGTGTTTCTCGATCTTAGACGCTTGCAGATCACACAGCTACGGTTGGGGGAATTCTGGGAACTGAAGTTCACACATCTTCAAGGGGCCAAGGTTGAGAATCATTGACCTATCTTCTAAAAAAGGAAACCGTACCAAAAGCTTTCTTGATCCCAATCCAGCCATGTTCAATGGCTCAACCTTCCATCCTTCCGAAGTGGGTAAAATGAGGGCTCATAATTGTTGGGGGCAATTATGCTGACTCTGTAAACAGCTTAGAGAGGACTGTAAAAGCACTGCGAAGTGGTATGTAAGTCTAAGGGCTATGGCTATTGCTATATGCACAAGCAATTTAATCAGATATAAATATTTCTTAATCGGTATGATTTTAAGAGGTGGATTTGGCTGAATGAAAGAAGGGCCAGAAGTAATATCATAGAACCTTTATTCTTCTGATTTCATTCATAAAAAAGCATTTCCACCCCCGCCCCTCCTTGGGAAATAAATTGTGGGAACTTGTCGGCATAAGTCTGTCCTCTGATGAGTATGTCTTCTGCATCTCTATAACTGGTTTGGCTCTGCCACCCAACAACACAGACAGAGACTTCAGAGGATCATTAGAACTGCAGAAAAAAACAATTACTACCAACCTGCCTTCCATGGAGGACCTGTATACTGCACGAGTCAAAAAGAGGCTGGGAAAATATTTACAGACCCCTCGCATCCTGGACATAAACTGTTTCAACTCCTACCCTCAAAACGACACTATAGAGCACTGCACACCAGAACAACTAGACACAAGGACAGTTTTTCCCCGATCGCCATCACTCTGCCAAACAAATAATTCCCTCAACACTGTCAAACTATTCACTAAGTCTGCACTACTATTAATCTTCTCATCATTCCCACCACCCATCTCCTCTCACTTATGACTGTATGACTGTAACTTTGTTGCTTGTATCCTTACAATTGATATTGTTTCCTGATTGCTTATTTGTTCCCTATGACTATCATTAAGTGTTGTACCTTATGACTCTTGACGAATGTATCTTTTCTTTTATGTATACTGAGAGCTTATGCACCAAGACAAATTCCTTGTGTGTCCAATCACACTTGGCCAATAAAAAATTCTAATTTTAATAAACACTCCCATCCCGTTCTTCTTCCTCCTGATGGCTGCATAATAATGTATTTGTGACAGAAAAAGAAGTTCCATAGGTATGCTTTTATTAGTCTTCCATGGACCATCCCTAAAACTCAGAAATGTTCTCCAGAGGGCTGGAATGGAACAAAAATGATTATGCTTGAGGACAAATGTTCCTCTCAGTTCTTTTTTTTGGAAAAAATCTATGGACCGTGTGGCATTAAATAAGTCATTCCCCATAAGCGTGGGCCAGATGTTCTACTTGTGTTTATTAACGTCGTGGATCATTTCTCCGTATAGCAAAGAGCCCTAAAGTGTGTGGAAATAAACAGGCGGCTAAACACAACGATGACAAAATAATAGCCTTGTTTCATGTTGCTTTAAGAGCTTCGCCTCACAGATTTGCTTGGTGTGCAGATGTGAAATGTTTATAACGTGGATGGATGCAACCTCATCTCTCCTAGGTGCCATAACAAGCGAAACAATCCACAGGTTAATTACTCCAAGTTGGAACACAATGAGGAAATGGCTGTCCATGTAGTGAAATCCTTGCAGAAGTTTTGGCTTCCGATGGTGGCTGAAGTATTGTTGTGTTAGCCTGTTGCAATAAAAGAGTTGCTATTTCAATATATGTTTTGGGAGATCTGGTTTTAATGGTTTTTGTTGTTATTTATTGACTACGTTAAATCTATTCAGCTGCCTTCCAGTCAATAAATCAACCAATAAAACAACAGAAGTCCAAAGTAATGCAAACAAATGCAAGAGGTTGAAAGTCGTCAGGGAATTATGCAATGGTTGTCCAAATGTAGTCAGAGACTCTGATACAAGGGTGAAATCTAAAAATTATCCCTACTGATTCTGTGGGCGTGGCTTAATTGGTGGGCGTGGCTTGGTGGTCAGGTGACTGGGTGGGCGTGGCCAATAATAATAAATAATAAAATAATAAACAAAGTACACAAAACAATAAGAGGTACCAAAAACCTAACTTTCACACTTTACACACACACAACACAACACAACACAACTGACTCATACACAATGTAAAAGCAGCTGCGTTTGACCCAAAATGGCTCCTGCAACATGCAGGAACCTCACACAGCCACAAAATGCTCAAAAACCAACTTTCACACTTTACACACACACAACACAACACAACACAACACAACTGACTCACACACAATGTAAAAGCAGCTGCATTTGACCCAAAATGGCCCGTGCAACACGCAGGAAACTCACACAACCACAAAATGCTCAAAAGCCAACTTTCACACTTTACCCACACACAACACAACACAACACAACACAACACAACTGACTCACACACAATGTAAAAGCAGCTGCCCTTGACCCAAAATGGCCCCTGCAACACGCAGGAACCTCACACAGCCACAAAAAGCTCAAAAACCAACTTTCACACTTTACACACAAAATGCCCCATACAGCTTTGTGAGATTTTGTGTGTTTGTGTAGTTAGAGTGAAACACTAGAGAAACACACCAAATCTCAGAAAGCTGCACAAATATTTTATTATTTTATTTTATTTATATTTTTAGATAAAAGCAGCTAAATTGAAAACTTCCTTAACTTTAAATGGCTATGTCTAAAAAAAATAAATAAAACTCCTAAAAGAAAAACCCTAATTAACTTTTTTTTTTAAAGCTCCCCCCCAAAAAACCCCAGTTACTTACTCAATTGACGGCACAAGGCAGGCAGATTCAGTTGCTCACCGATGAGATTGATTGCAGGCAGGCAGATTCAGTTGCTAGCTGATGCAATCGATTGCAAGGATTGCAGCAGGCGAAGCAAGGCAGGAAAAGTGAGCGAGCCGGAAAGAAGCGGCAAGCGGCCAAGCAGTCAATTGGCCGACTGGGCCATATGGGTGGGTGGGTGGACGCCGCAGGGATTTTTGCTACCGGTCCTCCGAACTACCCGCCGCCATCACTAACGGATCGGACGATCCGGTCTAAACCGGGAGCATTTCACCCCTGCTCTGATACAAACTTTATATAAATCAATATATTTTACATCTATATTTACAGCAAACAAGGTAGTCAGGAAAACGGGAGCATCATGAGGGAAAGCACAGAGTACACAGAAGAAAAAGGCGGGAAAAATGGAAACTCCCCCTCCACACCACAGCAACCGATCACAGTGCAGATTGCCTCGCGCAGGTGCCAGCACATTCCAATCAATCAACTCACAAAAGTCATTTCAAACAAAATAAAATTCGATGTAGAGCAGGCGTGGGCAACTGTGGCCATTTTACAACCTGTGGACTTCAACTCCCAGAATTCCTGGACCAGCTTGGCTGTCTCAGGAATTCTGGGAGTTGAAGTCCACAGGTTTTTTTTTTTTTTAATTAGATTTATATGCCGCCCTTCTCCGAAGACTCAGGGCGGCTTACAATGTGCTCAGCAATAGCCTTCATCCTTTTTGTATATTTATACAAAGTCAGCTTATTGCCCCCACAAACTGGGTCCTCATTTCACCTACCTTAGAAAGGATGGAAGGCTGAGTCAACCTTGAGCCTTGGCGAGATTCGAATCCTGCAGTAATTGCAGGCAGCTGGTCTTAATAACCAGCTTAATAACAGGGTGCCTTAAACCCCTGTACTACCAAGGCTCTTCTTGTAAAAGGGCCACAGTTGCCCACCCCTGATGTAGAGAAAAGTCAAGTCTTCCACTTAGGCAAGAAAAAAAAATCAAAAGTACAAATATAGATTGGGAGAAACCAGGTTTCTTAATAGCAGGAATTGTGAGAAGGATCTTGGAGTCTTAGTAGACAATCAATTAAATATGAGCCAACAGTGTGCGGTGGCAGCCAAAAAAGCCAATGCAATCCTAAATCAAGAGAGATACAATCAAGATCAAGTGAAGTACTAATACCACTCTATATTATTTATTTTATTAATCATATTTTTATGCCGCCCACACTCCGAGGACTCTGGGCAGCTTACAACAATCGACAGTATACTAAATAGCATATTGCCCCCAACAATCTGGGTCCTCATTTTACCCACCTCAGAAGGATGGAAGGCTGAGTCAACCTTGAGCCGGTGAGATTTGATCCGCTGATCTGCTGAACTAGCAGTCAGCTGAAGTAGCTGCAGTACTGCACTCTAACCACTGCGCCATCTTGGCTCTTTTTCTTATAAAGCCTTAGTAAGACCACGCCTAGAATACTGAACTCAGTTTTGGTCACCACATTGTAAAAAAGATGTTGAGGCTCTAGAAAGAGTGCAGAGAAGAGCAATCAAGATGATGAGGGGGAGGGATAGGTTTCAAAACCAGTCGCTACCAGTTCGCTCGTGGGCGAAGAGGGCAAGATGGATCAAAGGATCAACTAATTCCATGGACTGAGATGAAGTGTTTTATGGCCTTCCTTTCTACTTCCAATGGGCTGGTTGTTGAGTCTTCTGCTGTGTTTAGGTCCGAAGAGCATGATAGACATACAATGTACATTGATGGGTGTTCTCCATGCCGATGAGAATTCTGGTTCATTCACGTTCTCTCCAGGTGGTACTTATTTCAGAACATATTTGTGGGTCTTTCTCCATCTTCTAAACAAATGAGTCCAGGGGAAGGTTGCCAGGCATTTATAACTGGGTAGATTAGAGTTGGTCTGCATGAGTTGATCTGCATGATTTTAAGGTCCCACATACAGAATTACAGGATTCTTGGAGGTTGACCTTGGAAGTTGAGAGAAAAGGAATTATTCCTGTAAAGAATATAGCCTGTGTGACTCCATATTTACCTTTTATATAACCTGAGTTACTCCTCTCTGATATTAAGCTGAGTTAGATATGTAGAAAAAGAAAATGTGTATGTCCAGTTGCCTCCTGAAAAAGCACCTTAGGGACAACCATGACCTGGATGACTTGAGAATCTCCACAGACATTGAACTGAGTTAATTTTCTTTAGAGAAGAAACTTTGCTCATTAATGGTTTTCAGACAGAAGGTTCGAGGTCCAATAATCCAAACCTACGTGGCATTTATGATGCACATTTTATCCCAATTCATTCAGACTTTGGAGCTTGGCACAAATAAGGTTTTGGAGATTTAATTGGGAGTCGGCGCTGAGAAGGCAAGTTCACCCATTAGTTCTTATTGATATCGTAACATGCCTAACTCCTCTGAAAATGTTATTCCATCTGTTTCTTAGAGCTAGGGCAAGGGTTGAAATAAGACGTGGTTATTGATCATCTCGGTCTTTCTTTGGCTTATTCATTTTCTTTTGCTTTGTCCCGTAGCTCAGAGGCCTTTGAAAGGTGAGCCAGGAGATGCTTCCTGTGAAAATCAATCCCATTTTCTGGAGGAGAAGATCACTTTATTTACTTATTTGTTGGATAGATTTATTTCATGCGTTTCATGCAACGGCCCAAATCAGATTCTACAGAGAACCCTTTTCCTCTTATGCCTTCAACAACAATGAACAAGACAGTTATGCAAACAGGGGCATTGTCTGGTAAATCAACAACGGATGATCATCATGAGGTAAATTACAATATGTTATAATAGCTATAATTACTTCTACTAATGATAGAAGCTGAAAGATTACTAATAGATATATTTGAATAGTATTGTTATTAGTATTGTCTATAAGGTAAATTGATCATTATTACTATTTTTATCTTAACTGCTATTAATCTCAGAATTATTATTGATATTTTGTAAATCTAAAATGACTCAGACAATATACTGTTCACCAAGCACCTATGTATATTTAAAGAAAAAATGTATAAATAAAAATTATCTATCATCTATCTATCTATCTATCTATCTATCTATCTATCTATCTATCTATGGGAGAGAGCATACTGCTTCCCTTTCGCCTTTAATCCAGGAGCCCTCAAGCAGTGACATTCACGACAAACCATTTTTTTATCAAATTTATATTTTTTACCAAATTATATTAACTGATAAATAAATAAATAAATAAAGGGAAACTAGTATAAGTCTATTTCAAAATATTTAGCTCTTACCCTAGCCATACCCTTACTTGGATTCGAACTTGGGCTGCCTGCATGTTAGGCAGTTGTATTAACCTCTGAGCCACAAGTTTAGCTCTCATTGGCCAGCAGTATGCTCCCTCCCATATTGGGGTAGACCAGGTGCTTCGACAGAAAAACACTTAATCTCTCCCCTGGCTCAAGCTGATAAAAAGAGGAGAACTTGTGGCTCAGAGGTTAATATAACTGCCTAATATGCAGGCAGCCCAGGTTCGAATTTTCTTCTTTATACTGTAACTGCTATTCTAATAGCAAATTCTTCCTAAACTTTATTGCATTACATTCATTAAATGATCTTTCCATTGATATATAATTTTATGGTATTACTTCAAAAAAAAAAGTGGTGTTATTATTTAGTTTTAGAAAAGACCCTTTTCCCAAAAGGTTTCCACAATTTTGGCCACTACTATAGGATAAGCCTTCTGGTATGGCATACATTTTATTAGAAGTTTGTATTTCTTAAAAAAAAAAAAAAGAAATCAAAATTGCACTTGCGTGCTCTTGACGTACTTTTAAAAGATACATTTAAATAGCTACTGTCCCCACAAATGGAATTTTGGCTTGCTTTTACTCACCATGTGTCTAATTCCGTGAATACTGTACTAAATTTAGAATGAATGAGAAATAGCCAACTTTTGGGGAAGTGAGATTTTCCATACTAATTAGTCCCGGAAATGGGGTTAAAAGGATTGAGTGTGCTGCAGCTGGCAAAAGAAGCCAACACGATCCTAGGCTGTACCAACAGGGATAAAATCAAGATCACGTGAAGTGTTAATACCCCTTTATAATGCCTTGGTAAGGACACACTTGGAATCCTGCATCCAGCTTTGGTCACCACGATGTAAAAAAGATGTGGAGACTCTAGAAAGAGTGCAGAGAAGAGAAACAAAGAGGATTAGGGGACTGGAGGCTAAAACATACGATGAACGGTTGCTGGAATTGAGAATGGCAAACTTAGAGAAAAGAAAGACTAGGAGTAACGTGATAGCAGTCTTGCAATATCTCAGGGGCTGCCCCAAAGAAGAGGGAGTCAACCTATTCTCCAAAGCACCCAAAGGCAAAAGAAGAAGCAATGAATAGAATAGAATAGAATAAAATAGAATAGAATAGAATAGAATAAAATAGAATAGAATAGAATAGAATAGAATAGAATAGAATAGAATAGAATAGAATAGAATAGAATAGAATAGAATAGAATAACAGAGTTGGAAGGGACCTTGGAGGTCTTCTAGTCCAATCCCCGGCCCAGGCAGGAAACCCTACACCACTTCAGACAAATGGTTATCCAACATCTTCTTAAAAACTTCCAGTGTTGGAGCATTCACAACTTCTGCAGGCAAGTTGTTCCACTTATTAATTGTTCTAACTGTCATCAAATTTCTTCTTAGTTCTAAGTTGCTACTCTCCTTTATTAGTTTCCACCCATTGCTTTTTGTCCTGCCCTCTGGTACTTTGGAGAATAGCTTGACTCCCTCTTCTTTGTGGCAACCCCTGAGATATTGGAAGACTGCTATCATGTCTCCCCTGGTCCTTCTCTTCATTAAACTAGACATACCCAGTTCCAGCAACCGTTCTTCATATGTTTTAGCCTCCAGTCCCCTAATCATCTTTGTTGCTCTTCTCTGCACTCTTTCTAGAGTCTCCACATCTTTTTTATATAGTGGAGACCAAAACTGAATGCAATATTCCAAGTGTGGCCTTACCAAGGCATGATAAAGTGGTATCAACACTTCACGTGATCTTGATTCTATCCCTCTGTTTATGCAGCCTAGAACCGTGTTGGCTTTTTTGGCAGCTGCTGCACACGGCTGGCTCATATCTAAATGGTTGTCCACTAGGACTCCAAGGTCCCTCTCACAGTTACTACTATTGAGCAAGGTACCACTTATATACTATACCTGTGCATTTTGTTTTTCTTCCCTAAATGTAGAACCTTACTTTTTTCACTGTTGAATTTCATTTTGTTAGATCGCTCCCAATGTTCAAGTCTGTCAAGATCCTTCTGTATCTTGAGCCTATCTTCTGGAATGTTGGCTATTCCTGCCAGCTTGGTGTCATCTGTAAATTTGATGAGTTCCCCATCTATCCCCTTCATCAATGACTTGGACGAGGGGATAGATGGGGAAAAGTGGATGGAAGCTAATCAAGGAGAGAAGCAACTTAGAACTAAGGAGAAATTTCCTGACAGTGAGGACAATTAATCAGTGGACCGGCTTGCCTCCATAAGTTGTGGATGCTCCATCACCAGACATTTTTAAGAAGAGATTGGACAACCATTTGTCCACAATGTATAGGGTCTCCTGCTTGAGCAAGGGGGTTGACTAGAAGATCTCCAAGGTCCCTTCTGACTCTGTTATTCTGTAAAAGATTCTTCAAGCTTTCCTGAAGGTGAAGGCTGCATTTGTTGGATGGGAGCTCTCTTGGGACAACTCCTGTGAACCTCGGAGCTGTCCAAGGTCTGTAATACCATCTAACCAACTGCCTAAAACATGGTCTGATCAAGCTGAAATATGATCATCAATTCTTTTGTATCCATCCCAGTAGTGAAATCCATTTTTTTTTACTATCGGTTCTGTGGGCGTGGCTTGGTGGGTGTGGCTTGGCGGGCGTGGCAGGGGAAGACTCTTGTAAAAACTCCATTCCCACCCCATTCTGAGACCAGCCAGAGATAGCATTTACCAGCTCTCCAAACTACTCAAAATTTCCACTACAAGTTCTCTGAACTGCTCAAAATTTCCACTACTGGTTCTCCATAATCTGTTATGTTACATTTTTTCAGCAGTCCAATGGACCTCTGGATGTCTAGAACATGATCCCTTAGTATTTTCCAGTATTAATTTGATATCTCTTCCAAGAATTTATGTAAACCCAATGTAGAATAAATAGCACCTGTCAAGTTCACAGATGCTATTGATTTATGTGATTTATGCTGTGATTTATGAGTATATGGATACTGTCAGTTGTGACTGATTTTTATATAGCTTTTATGTTTGCTGCATTTTACTTTCATGCGTTGAGGATGTGGATTTTGAGCCAGAGGCTGCTGTAGTGTACGTACAATGGCTTATTAATTAATTGCCTAAATTAATCCCCATAGTGCAAGTAGAAATCTTCTTTAAGGATTAGCTAAATGTAAGCCCTTGGATTAGAACTGTTTGCTTGGAAAACGAGCAGAAGTTAGATGAAATATTGTATAATTACATTATGCTCTTCGAAGCTTTCATAAATTATTTTAATAAGCATCACAAACAGTTAAATCGAACAAGAGGAATAATTGTTATAAATCAGATGATAAATTACAGTCTTCACTAGGAATAGTAAACCATGTCATAATCACCGCTAAACAAGCCTTGGAAAAGTGCAATGGACTATCAATTGGAATAGAGCTGGAAGAGACCTTGGAGGTCTTCTAGTTCAACCTCCTGCTTGAACATTTCAGACAACTGGTGGATGAATCTCTTCTTAAAAACGTGCAGTAATGGAGGGCCCACAACTTCTGATGGCAAGCTGTTCCATTGGTTAATTGTCCTCACTGTTAGGAAGTTTCTCCTTAATTCCAGGTTGCTTCTCTCCTTGATTAGTTTCCATCCATTGTTTCTTGTTGCTGTGGTCCGCCAGCAGCCTGAGGAACTGGCAGCAGAGTCGGACAGTGAGGAGGTTGGGGAGGAGCATGGGCCAGTCCTAGAGTCTGGGGAAGGCTCAGACAAGGGCTCTGCATCGGAGGCAGAGAGGGGGCCAGGGCCATCTGGGAGTTATGTGCTGCCTCCGGAGCCTCCAGAGTCAGACATCAGTGAGGCAAAGGAATAGGGGGAGTGCGTGCACAGAGCTGCCAGAAGGCAAGAACAGTTAAGACAAAAGGGACAACTCGGGAGTAAGGTTTGGAAATGATTGGCCCCTCCCGGAAGACCTAAAGGAGGAGCAAAGGCACGTGAGCCTTTGCAGGAAGCAACTTTGCTCGTTCTGGTCGGTTTAAATTCTGAAGCTCTGTTTTGACTCTGTGCTCTGTGTGGCCTTGCAAAGCTAATTGCCAATTAGGTCTTTGGCAGCGTGTCAAAGGAGATAAAGGTGGGTGCTTATCAGCCTTAGCCCGAAGGACTGTGGCAGACTTCTGTCGGACTCTTTACAAACTATTTGTGACTCATTACGGGCTGTGAATGAACAGAATTCACAGCCGTTGAAATAAAAGGAGAGTTTTTGGGACTAATCGTGTGCCTTTTACTGTCTCAGGAAGCCAAGGTCAGAACTCTTGTGCTGCCCTCTGGTGCTTTAGAATTCAATATTGTTAAACTAAATAAAATAAAGCTATTGAAAACTTTTTAAAAAAATACACAATAAATAAATTCTATAAAATAAATAAAGATACTGAAAATAAGATATTGAAAACTAGATATTGTTGGAATGCCTTAGAACGACAACAAAGAAAGGGATCAAGTAGGCAAAAGGAGCCTGGATAGCTCAACAAACTAAAAGCCTGTTATTAACATTCAGCTGTCTGCAATTACTGCAGGTTCGAATCTCGCCAGGCTCAAGGTTGACTCAGCCTTCCATCCTTTCTAAAGTAGATAAATTGAGGACCCAGTTTGTGGGGGCAATAAGCTGACTTTGTATAAAAATATACAAAAGAATGAAGGCTATTGCTTAACGCATTGTAAGCCGCCCTGAGTCTCCGGAGAAGGGCGGCATATAAATCTAATTTAAAAAAAAAAAAAACAGACCAGAATTAATCCTTCTTAGCTCTAGATCTTCAGTTCAAATGCAAGCATTTGGTGCCAATAAAGGAGAACACCAACTGGCAGTCAGAAGACATGATGGGAATTCTTTAATTTCACAACATGCAGACAGATTTAACCATAGTTTCAAGTGGGAAAATGTGACAATCTGAGACCAGGCCAAGTCCACAAATAGCAGGGAATGTCTAGCAGCCTAGCACTCTGACAAATCAGCCATCAGTAGACACACAGACATGTGAGACAGTGGGGAAATCCAAATTTTTTTTACTATCGGTTCTGTGAGTGTGGCTTGGTGGGCGTGGCATGGCTTGGTGGGCGTGGCATGGTGGGCGTGGCAAGGGAAGGATACTACAAAATCCCCATTCCCTCCCCCCCACTCCAGGAGAAGGATACTGCAAAATCCCCATTCCCTCCCCACTCCTGGGGGAAGGATATTGCAAAATCTCCATTCCCTCCCCACTCCTTTCCCTTTTTCCCTTTTAAAACACAAATTTTAATTGGTTTTAATTTATTGGGGTGTTTTAAATCTGTCTTCGGCCAAATTGTTTAATTCGGTTTTATTCTGATTTTAAATTTTGTATTTATGTGTTTTTATCTTGTGGCTGTTCACTACCCTGAGTCCTTCGGGAGTAGGGCGGTATACAAATAAACTAAACTAAACTAAACTAAACTAAACTAAACTCCTGGGGGAAGAATATTGCAAAATCTCCATTCCCACCCCACTCCAGGGGAAGGATACTGCAAAATCCCCATTCCCACCCCACTCCGGGGGAAGGATATTGCAAAATCCCCATTCCCACCCCACTCTTGGGGGAAGGATACTACAAAATCCCCATTTCCACCCCACTCGGGGGCCAGCCAGAGGTGGTATTTGCTGGTTCTCCGAACTACTCAAAATTTCCGCTGCCGGTTCTCCAGAACCTGTCAGAACCTGCTGGGTTTCACCCCTGATGTGAGATATAAAACCCCAAAATGGTATACTCACAATGCGAAGACAAGTCTGGTTCACAATTCAAAGAGTTTATTTCAAAAAGCGTTTGCAAAGGCAGCCTCCAAGTCTCTTCCCAAGTGGACTGAGTACAAGGAGATCAAAGCCCAATATTCAATACATAGATTTTATACCCTCTTCACAATGCATGCCACGCCTAAGAAACTCCCCTTATTCTACTAAATCATTTCTTTTAAGTCATTCCATCTTCTGAAGGGTCATCATGACAATTTCTCTGGAGGAGCGGATATCTTATCTTGTTTACTAGTAGCTTCGTCCTGGGAGGATGTTCTTATATAAGTGAATTGTGGCCTTTCCTTGGGCATACAGTACGTTCCTGTTTTCCAAGAAACATTTTCAGCAACTCATCACGTACTGCTTTACTGAGGACTGTCTGTAGTAAGTTTTGCAACAATAAGAACATCATAGTTTTTTTTTTTATACATTACACACTTTATAAAAGAGTAACTTATTGTTCGTTTCCTTCAGACATGAACATCTGTAGACTATGCAAAAGAGACTGTAGGAAGAAATATCCTTCTGGGTTCAGCTCCAAGTGGGGAAAAAGACACTGGAAACATGGAGACTGCTTGGAAAGATGGTTTAATGGTGGACAGGATCACATGGTTTGAGTTCCTGAACAGAAAAGGGAAGATGCTGAGCGTGCCTTGATTTTATGCCCTCTCTGGGCTTTGAACTTCCTGGGGCCCTGAAAGAGTATCCTGATTGGTTGTCAGACTCCCAGGGGGTGGGGGTCTTAGCTAGCCTTGCTGGCTGATGTAATCTTCCCAGGGGCCATGTGGTGAGTTTCTGTTGCTAGATGGGTCCTATTGTGTTAGTTTCTGTTGCTAGATGGGTCCTATTTTGTTAGTTTCTGTTGCTAGATGGGTCCTATTGTGTTAGTTTCTGTTGCTAGATGGGTCCTATTTTGTTGCAGATGATGGTCCATTGACAAAGATGGGAGGGAATTGAGTTTCTGCCTCTGGCCCATTGACAAAGAGTGGGGGCAGGAAGATGGGAACTGCTTTGTCTTTAAAACATGCTTCTCCATTTCTCATCCAGGGAAACATAATATTCTGCCTTTTTAATATTTCCCAAAACATTTCATTCTTCTAAGAAAGGGGTGGGTGCTAACTTCCTACAAGACAATCAACCAGCCCAAAAGAGAAAAAGAAGACTCCAGCACCTCTCGACCAATAAACCACACCCAGATCAGCATAGATCAACTCCAAGGTCAACTTCAGACTAACTATCAAGGAAACAATACTCCAGTTAAGAAACTGCCAAGGAGCCATCAGCAAACAGCCCAATCAAAGAATCTCTAAGACTGCCCCCCCACCACCCACAGGCAGACAAGACATCAGCAAATAAACTGACAGCAAACAGCACTCCTTACTAGCACTGATGATGTTACCTAGTTGGGTAATGAAATGTCTGCAAGAAAACAACCAAGCTCAGAGAGCACCAAAGAGACCCCTCCCCAGGTGTTTGGTTCACAAGAATGGGACCGCCCGTAGGTCTAATATAAAAAGGCAGAAACTCACTGAAATATGGGTAGACTTCAAGCCATGGCCGTAATGGTGCCTGCCGTTATGGCCGAATGTCGTGATGGCGTTAAATGAAGCAACTGTCAGGATTCCAAGTAATACAGCCATGGCAAACAAAACTCCGAGGCAGGTAGATTCCTCAAAGAATAGCTTTATTGGATATATCATATTGGCACAGATCTGGTGAAAACCGACTCTGAAGGTTCCCGCGGTTTTCACCTACCGTATTTTTCGGAGTATAAGACGCACCTACCTTTTTTGGTGAGGAAACAAAGAAAAAGAAATCTCCCTCTTCCTGTATCTCTGAGCAATTTTGCCTCGTTGCAGCAAACAGCAAACAGCCTGCTTTACTTTCAGTTTCGTTTTCAGCATAGCTTGATTAGCACAAGGGGAAAAAAAACCCTGCTCCATCAATTTTCTTGCCTGCAGCAGAGCCCTGCGCAAAACAGCTGAGAGCAAATCAGCTGAGAGTCGGGAGGCCGATCCAATCAACTTGTGCTAATTAGCCTGTGATGAAGCTGAAAGGAGCTGTTTTTTCTTGCTGTTTGCTTGCAAGGAGGTAACTGCTGCGAGGCAGAGGCCAAAGGGTGGGGACCAGTGGTTGAGTGGGGCTACATTCAGTGTATAAGATGCACCTAAATTTTCACCCCCTTTTAGGGGGGAAAAAGGTGCGTCTTATACTCCAAAAAATACTGTAATTAAAAGTTTTTCTCTCAACCCCAAACTATCAGTCACATGGTCCAGTCAATACACTGCTTAGTTGCCGGACGACATCACTTCCTCACCAGGTGTGAAAACGTCCTTGGTTCCCAAGAGAAAGTATTTTGTTTTGGCTACACAACCCCAGCTATCTCTAATTCCTCCCTCCCTATCCCTCAGCTCCAGTGTGGCAAAACTGAAGCTACAAGATGGCTCCGGTCAGGTCACCTTCAGGGTTGACAGTAACCACGGGATTGCCTCAGTTATGACCCCACATCTCTGCTCTTCCCAACTCCCTGTACGGGCACCTGCCATGGTTGGTTCGAATCCGGTTGAGGGGTGCAATGTATTCTGGTATTCGTGGTGCACCCCAGGTGACATGACGTCATAGCCAGTGGTGGGATTTAAATTTTTTTTACTACCAGTTCTGTGGGTGTGGCTTGGTGGGTGTGGCCAGGGGGTGTGACAGGCAGCACTCGGACTCCTGCACCCCCCTGGGAGCAAAAATGGGCTGTGTGGGTGTGTGCCGCCTCCCTGCACCACATTTTGGGCTTAGTAGGTCTCCCTGCAGCCTCCTGGGAGCAAAAACGGGCCGTGGGGGGCCATGCTGCCCTGCATCTCATTTTAGGCCTAGTAGGCCTCCCTGCAGCCTCCTGGGAGCAAAAACGGGCCGTGGGGGCCATGCTGCCCTGCACCCCATTTTAGGCCTAGTAGGCCTCCCTGCAGCCTCCTGGGAGCAAAAACGGGCCGTGGGGGCCATGCTACCCCCGCACCCGATTTTAGGCCTAGTAGGCCTCCCTGCAGCCTCCTGGGAGCGAAAACGGGCCGTGGGGGGCCATGCTACCCCCACACCTGATTTTAGGCCTAGTAGGCCTCCCTGCAGCCTCCTGGGAGCGAAAACGGACCGTGGGGGGCCATGCTGCCCCCGCACCCGATTTTAGGCCTAGTAGGCCTCCCTGCAGCCTCCTGGGAGCGAAAACGGGCCGTGGGGGGCCATGCTGCCCCCGTACCCGATTTTAGGCCTAGTAGGCCTCCCTGCAGCCTCCTGGGAGCAAAAACGGGCCGTGGGGGGCCATGCTACCCCCGCACCCGATTTTAGGCCTAGTAGGCCTCCCTGCAGCCTCCTGGGAGCGAAAACGGACCGTGGGGGGCCATGCTGCCCCCGCACCCGATTTTAGGCCTAGTAGGCCTCCCTGCAGCCTCCTGGGAGCAAAAACGGGCCGTGGGGGCCATGCTACCCCCGCACCCGATTTTAGGCCTAGTAGGCCTCCCTGCAGCCTCCTGGGAGCGAAAACGGGCCGTGGGGGGCCATGCTACCCCCACACCCGATTTTAGGCCTAGTAGGCCTCCCTGCAGCCTCCTGGGAGCGAAAACGGACCGTGGGGGGCCATGCTGCCCCCGCACCCGATTTTAGGCCTAGTAGGCCTCCCTGCAGCCTCCTGGGAGCAAAAACGGGCCATGGGGGCCATGCTGCCCTGCACCCCATTTTAGGCCTAGTAGGCCTCCCTGCAGCCTCCTGGGAGCGAAAACGGGCCGTGGGGGGCCATGCTGCCCCCGCACCCGATTTTAGGCCTAGTAGGCCTCCCTGCAGCCTCCTGGGAGCGAAAACAGGGGGGGAAGCACCATGTCCCCTGTGCCCCATTTTGGGCCTAGAAGGGCTCCCTGCACTTACCTGGGAGCCAAAAGGTGTTGCATAGGGACCCCTAGAAGGGGCGGGGAGGGAAGGGGCAAGGCGGAGCCAGCCAGCAATTTAACTACTGGCTCACTCGAATTGGCCCAAACCGCTGAATCCCATCACTGGTCAAAGCTAAATAGTCTTCACCCTCCAGCTACTGGACCTCACAAGGATTTTCCAGGAAGAAGTAGCAGCATGAACATTAAGGATCAGACCAGATGACCCCAATTATATAACTGACTACACCATCACCTTAAGCAGATCAGGCTTAATAAGCAGGATCTGAGCTGAGCTGATTGATTATGTGCCATTAAGCCGGCGTTGACTCTTAATGATCACAGAGAGAGGGTAGGAGCAGGGCAGGGAATCTACAGCCTTCAATACAAAACCCTCCAGAGAGTAATTCATTAGCCGAAGTAGCCACTGCGAACTTGTGCAAGTAGATACCGTAAATCCTTAGTAGCACTTCTTCTTGGGTGTATTGACTCTTCGCTGGGCTCCTGCGGTTGCTTTCCTATCTTTGCTCCTTGAACTCTTAGCTACTAAGATTGCTTTTTTTATTTCCTAACTGTTTTGTTAAACTACTCCATTATGCATCTCTCGGGCCATCACTGGCATGAGATTCTGTGATGTGTTTATACCTGCAAAGAGGAGAATTGTGCAGGCAGCAGTGTTCAGAATTTTAACAGAATAACAGAGTTGGAAGGGGCCTTGGAGGTCTTCTAGTCCAACCCCCTGCTCAAGCAGACCATAACAGACAATTGAAATTATTACCACTTGATAAGGCCTTGGTAAGGCCAAACTTGGAATCCTGCATCCAGTGTTGGTCACCACAAAAAAAAAAAAAAGATGTTGAGACTCTAGAAAGGGTGCAGAGAAGAGCAACAAAGATGATTAGGGGACTGGAGGCTAAAATATATGAAGAATGGTTGCAGGAACTGGGTATGTCTAGTTTAATGAAAAGAAGGACTAGGGGTGACATGATAGCAGTCTTCCAATATCTCAGGGGCTGCCCCAAAGAAGAGGGAGTCAAGCTACTCTCCAAAGTACCTGAGGGCAGGAGAAGAAGCAATGGATGGAAACTAATCAAGGAGAGAAGCAACTTGGAACTAAGGAGAAATTTCCTGACAGTGAGAACAATTAATCAGTGGAACAACTTGCCTCCAGAAGTTGTGAATGCTCCAACACTGGAAGTTTTGAACTAGAAATTGGACAGAAATGGTATAGGGCTTCCTGCTTGAGCAGGGAGATGGACTAGAAAACCTCCAAAGTCCCTTCCAAGTCTGTTATTTTATTAATTCCCTGTGACTCTATGGAAGCAAAAGTTGGACTTTAAAAAAATCGGAAGGGGTATCTTTCTCTCTCTCTGCCTCTGTCTGTCTGTCTGTCTCTCTCTCTCTCTCTCTCTCTCCTTCCTATTTATTTATTATGAAATTTATTTCCACCCATTTTGTATCCAATGACTCCAATATTCAATATGAATATTGAAACTACACAGGCAAAATCATTAACACCAGATGGCAGACAAGGGAACCATAGACATAGGGTGTATGGGAGGGTGTGTGTGAGATGGGATTAGGTTTTAATTAGTCAACCACTGTCTCGTGAAACCCCCATCAGATCCTCAAGCCATCCAGCAGAACCCGGTCTTCAGGGTCTTATGTACAGTCAGGAAAATGGGAGCCAATCCCACCTCAGGGTGTAGCATGTTCCAGAGGGCAAGGATCCTTTTGAACTTTGGTTGGTGGAGAAGACTGTTGAGAAGATGGTGGAAATCTAACTCATGGATCATTAAACAATACAATACAATACAATACAATACAATAATTTTATTTCTATACCGCCCTTCTCCCGAAGGACTCAGGGCGGAGTACAGCCTATTAAAAGCACAAGACAAACATCAATTAAAATAATTTAAAATTATTAAATAATTAGGCTCCAATTAAAATCCCAGAAATTTAAAACACCCAATTTAAACTTATTATGTTGATAGCCCGGCCTGGCGGAACAACAGGGTCTTCAGAGCGCAGCGAAACACCCGGAGGTCGGAGATCTTACGTATTTCCGGGGGCAGTTCATTCCACAGGGCTGGGGCTCCCACAGAGAAGGCCCTCCCCCTGGGTGTCGCCAGCCGGCATAACTTGGCCGATGGCACCCTGAGGAGACCCTCTCTGTGGGAACGAACTGGCCGGTGGGAGGCTATTGGTGGCAGAAATCGGTCTCGAAGGTACCCGGGTCCCATGCCATGGAGCGCTTTAAAGGTGGTGACCAACACCTTGAATCGCACCCGGAAGACCACTGGGAGCCAGTGCAGCTCGCGCAGGAGGGGTGTCACGTGGGCGCAACGAGTTGCACCCATAACCACCTGCGCGGCCGCATTCTGGACCAGTTGGAGTCTCCGAGTGCTCTTCTAGAGTTCTCAACAAAGGCACCAATGACTGGGCTTAAATTATCATATTTTTGGACATGTGATGTAAAGACTCAGCACCCTTGGACCCATAATTCTGGGTAAGGCAGAAGGAAAGAGAAGCAGGTGACTAGGAGGAAGGTGGAAGAACTCAGTTACACTGGTGATGGGTGCACCATTAGAAGGCCTGAAGGACCAGGTTTGGGAGAGTTTGTCACAGAGGAAATCTATCCATGTGATTGGTAAATGTCTATGGAGATTTTCAGTCATCCAAGTCATGGTTGTCCTAAAAGATGCTTTTTCAAAAAGCAACTGGACTTCCTTTGTTTTTGCTTGAAGACATTCTTCAAGAACCGAAGAAGCTGCTTGGATGAGAAGCAAAACGTCTTCCAGCAAAAGCTGTCTGACTCGAGCGCCGGCTGCACAGGCTGCTGGCGCGACACCACACCAGCCTCCTCGTCATCGGGATCAGCCACAATCCACCCAGGCTGCTGGCGGGCCACAACAAGACGGCATTTCCTGGAATTGTTTAGGATCAAATTGTATTGTGTGAATTAATTGAGCAAAGGAAGCATCCCACTTCAGTAACGAAAGCAAAGTTCTCACCGAAATGAAATCAGAATCGTGGGCCCTACGGTTTCTAGGTTGATCATTAAAAATGGAATTTAGGAGTTTGCTAAAGGATAAAAGACCCTCTCCTCTTTTCTTTATTTAGCCTAAAGAATGATGAAGAGAGAGAATGCCTATTCGCGCGAAAGGTTAGTTCAATTAGAAGCCTGCCACCAATGTAAGAAACAAATGTTTCTTTCAAGTCCATTAAATTATTCAGGATTAATTAGGGGAGGGTGAAGATTAATTCCAGCAACAATGAAGAGCTGCCTTGGAGGAGAAAGAAAGAGAGAAACAAACAGGACTTGGCTCTGAAAGGGAAGTTATAATCATTATAATTCTGCCCTTTGAAAGGTTAAACAAAGGGGAAGGCAGGGGAAGGAATTCAAAGCTCTCGCTAAGGGCCTAAATTACAAATATTTGCTGGACGGTATTGCATGGGCAGAGATGGCCACTTCAGCCAAACAATTGTCCCCAGAGGGTAAGAATCTTATGATAATTTTCACCACTCTAAATAGCACAATAACGTATGCAATACAAGCAGCAGTATTGTTCTGCTCCAGCTCCGGATTCCCAAGGATTGTGACACACACCAACGGTCCTTATCAAAGTTATAATGAACCAAGAATAAACAAAGTCCGGCAAAGGTTGGCAACCAGCCCAGAAAACAAGATACGATAAGACACTCACTCTCCAAAATGCTCTGTAATAATTGCACGTTGTTTCCAGCAAGAAATTACTAACTGCATGCGACTTAAATAGGCTAAGGGAGTGGCCAATTATCCTCAAACCTTACTCTCGAGGAGACCTCCTCCTCCTCCTGAGTAGCCACTCCTGCCTTTTGGCAGCCCTGAGTGCTCGAGCATTGAGGAGAGGCTCCTCCACTTCGCTCTCTCCACTTGAAGGAGCCTCTGGAGGTTCTGAAGGCCCTGGCTGAGTCTCTGCCTCTGGCACCACATCCTCTTTGGCCTCCTCACTGTCCGATGCAAGCGCCGGCTGTGCTGGCTGCTGGCGCGACCCCACACCAGCCTCCTCATTGCTGGGATCAACCACGATCCATGTAGGCTGTTGGCGGGCCACAACAAGTATACTCTCTGCCACTTTTCCCCTTATCTTAGTACAGAACAGAACGGAACAGAATGGAACAGAACGGAACAGAATGGAATGGAATGGAACGGAACAAAACAGAACGGAACGGAACGGAACGGAACAGAAAAGAATGGAATGGAACGGAACGGAATGGAATGGAATGGAATGGAATAGAATATTGAGTAGAGTAGATTAAAGTAGGGTAGGAGTAGGGTATGGTATGGTATGGTATGGTATGGTATGGAAGGATAGATTAAGGTAGGGGAGAAGAGGAGAGGGGAGGGGAGGGGAGGGGAGAGGAGAGGAGAGGAGAAGAGAAGAGAAGAGAAGAGAAGAGAAGAGAAGAGAAGAGAAGAGAAGAGAAGAGAAGAGAAGAGAAGAGAAGAGAAGAGAAGAGAAATCATAGGGCTGGAAGAGACCTTGGAAGTCTTCTAGTACAACTCTCTGCCTTATATCATCCCAGATAGTTGTCAATAATCTTCTTCTTCTTCTTCTTCTTCTTCTTCTTCTTCTTCTTCTTCTTCTTCTTCTTCTTCTTCTTCTTCTTCTTCTTCTTCTTCTTCTTCTTCTTCTCCTCCTCCTCCTCCTCCTCCTCCTCCTCCTCCTCCTCCTCCTCCTATTACTACTTCTACTATTACTACTTCTCGTCCTCGTCCTCGTCCTCATCCTCCTCCTCCTCCTCCTCCTAACTGGTTTCAAATGAATTAGGGAAGATCGGAAAAGCAGAAATACTGTAATGTTCAAATACTCCAAAATAATTGGTTTGCATCACTGGGGTTCGATCCCGTGAGATTTTATCATTTACAGCAGAGAGATGGACTGTGGGTACTAGTGAGGCATAGGAAGGGAATTGGACAGAAATAAGGCAAAACCATCTTTCTTTCCAACCCATAAGGACAGCATCCTGTTGGTTTTTAATTGCTGTGTTTATTCCTTTTCGGTCTCTTTCATATTAAGGCCAATAGATTTTTTTGCCATTGTTAAGAATAACAGGATTCTGTCAGTCCTTCCATGCCAAGTTTCTCTAATTCTTACATGAGGTTTTGAAAAAGCTTCAGGTTTAAAATGTTATTGGTTTCACTGAAAAACATAACAAGCTTAAAATAAATGGTGCCACTATGGTAAGCGGCTCCTTCCCATCTTCTGTTCAGATTTAATTTAAATTACAAATGTTCACAATAAAAAAAAAATTGCACTCAATAGCACTCCTATTATATAGAATTATGCGCTGTGGGTGCCAGAGGTTGGGCTGAGAGTTAGACTCTCACTTAGCTCTCTCCCTTCCCTGTTATTTCATTATTTTTAAGGATAATAAAGAAGAGGAACAAAAGGGATTGGAGCAGGGGTGAAATTCAGTAGGTTCGGACAGGTTCTGGAGAACTGGTAGCAGAAATTTTGAGCACTTCGGAGAACTGGCAAATGCCACTTCTGGCTGGCCCCAGAGTCGGGAGGGAATGGAAATTTTGCAATATCCTTCCCCCAGGAGTGGGGAGGGAATGGAGATGTTGCAGTATCCTTCCTATTTTTTTTACTATTTTTTTTAAAGCTCCCCCCCCAGCCCCCCCCCAGTTACTTACCCAATAGAAGGCACAAGGCAGGCAGATTGAGTTGCTCACCGATTGGATTGATTGCAGACAGGCAGATTGAGTTGCTAGCTGATGCAATGGATTGCAGCAGCCGAAACAAGGCAGGAAAAGCGAGCGAGCCCAAAAGAAGCCGCAGGCTGCCAAGTGGGCAAGTGGGGACCGGGTGATTGGGTGGGCATGGGTGGAGGGGCTAGGGATTTTTGTTACCGGATCTCTGAACTACCCGCCGCCATCACTACCAGATCGCCCGATCTGGTCCGAACTGGGAGCATTTCACCCCTGCTTTATGGTCCCTTCCAACTTTGATGCTAGATTATCTTTCATGCACGTTTAGTGCTATGAAGCCAGGGAGAGTTTCTAGCCTTTTTGCTATTTTTTATAAGCATGAAGTCTTTAAAAAACCAAATAATCAATGGATGCATTTGTATAAGAAGAGCAGGGAAAATAAACTGTGCCATTAAAAAAACAGAAACCCAGTCTGCAGATCATTACGGTAGCAATTTCTTTTACAAAAAGAAACCCACCCCGATCAATGGATGCCTTGTTGAGATTACAAGAACAGGTAGCAACTCGTTGGGGAGGGACAGAACATTTTGCCCCTTAAGTGGTTGTGTGGTCGAAAAAGAAAACTACAAAAAAAAAAAAAAAAAAAGGAAGCATATATATATATATATATTTGCTTTCTTCTTTTATTGTAGATTTTTGTATGTATTTAACCAAGTTTGCAGCCGTAGCTCAGTGAAATCACATCCACTATCCTTGGCTTCTTCAGACATCAAGCAAGCGTTTTGTTGCCTATTGGGAGACTAATATAGATCTATTTTGGACTGATTGGTCCTCATCAGTTAGCCAATTAGTTGAAGAAAAATAACTGGCTACTAACTAACTGGCTAACTGATGAGGACCAATCAGTCCAAAATAGATCTATATTAGTCTCCCAATAGGGAGCAAAATGCATGCTTGCTGTCTGAAGAATAGTGGATATGATTTCACTGAGCTACGGCTGCAAACTTGGTTATGTAAGAAAATACCCGAGGAAAAATACATATACATACATACATACATACATACATACATACATACATACATAAATCTCGGGTGTTTTCCCATGTCATGTTAAATAAGTTAGTTAAAATGTTTAAAATTCTGGTTAAAATCCTAGCTTAAAATCTTCCAAAAATCCTTACAGAGCACTCTGCAAGGTCCTTTAAAACTAAGCTAAAATCCTACCAGTACCTTAAAAGGTTTTAAAGGACCTTGCAGAGTGCTCTGTAAGGATTTTTGGAAGATTTTAAGCTAGGATTTTAACCAGAATTTTAAGCATTTTAACTAACTTATTTAACATGACGCGGGAAAACACCGGAGATTTTATTTTTTTGCACACACACACACACACACACACACGGGTGTGTGCAGGGGTGAAATCCACTGTCCTTCACTACCGGTTCGCAAATGGGAGCATGCAACATCTCTGCACATGCGAAGGACCTTCTGTGCATGCACAGAGCATAGAAAACGGGATGTGATGACATCCGGGCTGGTGGGCGGAGCCTCCCACCGCCGGCGCTACCAGTTCGCCTGAGCCAGATAGAACCGGCTACATTTCTCCGCTGGTGAGGAGGCATTGTCTGAAATTCCCCCCACTCCTTTTTTGGTAAAAATTTTTGGATGCTTTAACTCTGGAAGTTTTGAAGAAGAGATTGGATAACCATTTGTCTGAAACGGTATGGAACAGTGATGGTGAACCTTTTCGTCACCGAGTGCCGAAAAGGTTGCATAGAAACGTCATGTACGCTTGTAAGGCTTGCGCTCGGGAAAAGCCAAACCTCTGGGTTCTAGCACGCATGATCAGCTGGCCGGCGCACATGTGCACAGCGGTTTTTGGCACAGCCATGTGCATGAAGGACAGCTGATCGTTGTGCACTCATGCACAGCAGAAACCCGGAAGACAAACAGGCAAGGCCACGCGTGCCGGATGAAATGGCTTTGCTTGCCACTTTGGGCACGCGTGCCATAGGTTCACCATCACGGGTATAGATTTTCCTGCCTGAGCAGGGGGTTGGACTAGAAGACCTCCAAATTCCCTTCCAACTCTGTTATACTACATCTGGAAAAGCCTATTCCTTCCCTCTGATGTGAACATACTTGTCAAAGGTGTCCAACCAATTTACAGCCTGCGCACCGTTTATACATGTTGCGAGGTAAGTGAGAGGCATATCTCATAGCACAGAAAACACAAGGAGGACAGAATTTGAAAAATGTTCTTGGGATCGTTGTCATGTCGGATGATTGGTTATGTTCCAGCAGGAGAAACTTCTCACAAATATTGAGGTGTCTGATGACAACAACAAGAACAGAAAATAGGAGTGATGCCCGATACGTGCAGTGAGGTGTGTGCTTTTAAGTGCTGTGATCTACCTGGCTACTGGGACTTCAGGCCAGTTGCTAGATTTATTTATTTATTTATTTATTTATTTATTTATTTATTTATTTATTTATTTATTTATTTATTTATTATTGCGATTTATATGCCGCCTTTCTCCCTGGGGACTCAAGGCGGCTTACAAAATGACAAATTCCAATACAAATCACAATGAAATAAAATTAAAATCAGCAACCCTATTAAAAACAGTTTAAAATTATGACACTGTACCCCCAAACGGATCAGTTGAGTTGACGAAATATGATCAGTGATGGGTTCCTCCCGGTTCGGCCTGGTTCCGCTGAGCCGGTAGCGATGACGATATGACGTCACCGAACCGGTTCTCTTTGTTTGGGAGCTGGGCCCTCCCGCCCTCTGCCCCCACGTGTTATTCTTACCTTTTATTTGCCCCCACCCCCAATCTATTGCTGCCTCCCGAGTCCCAGCTGATTGGCTAGAAGGAAAAAAACTGTTTAAACTCTTGCCGCGGGGCTTCAAAGGGCCGCCCTACAGCTGATCAGTGTTAAAAGGCAATGTGGTGGTAGACCAGAGCGCTCGAAAAACAAATGGGTAGACCGGTACAGCTCTGCAAGCAGTTAAACTGGTAGACGGTTACTTCTGCTAAATCCTAAAGAATTGTCACATGACTATCAAGCCACGCCCACAAAATAAGCCACGCCCTCAGAACCGGTAGTCAAAAAAAATAGAACCCACCCCTGTATATGATGAACGATTAAGGCAACTATGCAAAGGTGTCAAACTCAATGTCAGGGTTCTAAGTTACACCCCCAACCATGGTGGTATTCACTTACTTGGAACAATGGATGGAAAATAATCAAGGGGAGAAGCAACCTGAAACTAAGGAGGAATTTCCCGATAGTGAGAACAATTAACCAGTGGAACAGCTTGCCTCCAGAAGTTGTGGATGCTCCATCACTGGAGGTGTTTAAGAAGAAATTGGAGAACCACTTGTATGGATTGATATAGGAACATGATGGCGAACCTATGGCACGCGTGCCACAGGTGGCACATGGAGCCATATTTGTGGGCATGTAAGCGTTGCCCCAGCTCAACTCCAGGGTGCATGCGTGCACTGGCCAGCTGATTTTCGGGTCTTCCGGGCCCACCGGAAGTTGGGGAATGAGCTGTTTCCAGCCTCCGGAGGGCCTCCGGGAGTGTGGGGAACACCATTTTCACCCTCTGCAGGCACGTAGAAAGCCTCTGTAGCCTGGGGAGAGCGAAAAATGGGTCTTCCGGTCCCACCAGAAGTCAGGAAACGGGCCTCCGTGGCGGGTAGGGAAGGCCGTTTTTGCCCTCCCCAGGCTCCAGGAAAGCTTCTGGAGCCTGGGGAGGGCGAAAAACAGGCCTTCTGGGCCCACCGTGCCATTGCATGCGAAAAGCGGGGGAAGTGCAGTGGGTTGTCTAGGGGGCGGGGTGCATTGAATTATGGGGTGTGGGCAAGCACACACGTGACCTCCCCGTGCTACCCCAGCTTCTGGCACATGACGGCAAAAAGGTTAGCCATCAGTGATATAGGATCTTATGCTTAGGATCTCCAAAGCCCTTTCCAACTCTCTCATTTAATGTCTAAAGCAGCGAGGGAGGCTAATAATATACAGAGTAGGGATATTGAGTTAGCAATTCCACATTTCTAAAGATTTTCAAGTTTGAGGTCCCTGCTGACTCATGTGGGCGTGCTCTTATTTTAAGATATTTATTTATTTATTTATTTATTTATTTATTTATTTATTTATTTATTTATTTATTTTTAAATTTGTATACTGCCCTTCTCCCTGAGGACTCAGGGCGGTGAACAGCCAAGTAAAAGCCTAAACTACAAACATTAAAATACAATTAAAAAGATATATATAAATTTGGCCCCATGATTAAAAACAATGACAAACAATTAAAAACATTTTAAAAAGTGTTAGGCCAGCCCGGCTTGCTGGAAAAAGAAGGTTTTAAGGGCACGACGGAAGGCACCGAGGTCCTGTATTCTCCTTATCTCTGGGGGCAGTTGGTTCCAGAGGGTAGGTGCCCCCACAGAGAAGGCCCTCCCCCTGGGGGTCGCCAGCCTACATTGTTTGGCTGATGGCACCCCGAGGAGGCCCTCTCTGTAGGAGCGCACGGGTCGATGGGAGGCCGTCATTTGCAGCAGGCGGTCTCGAAGATAACTAGGTCCTATGCCATGGAGAGCTTTAAAGGTGATAACCAACACCTTGAAGCGCACCCAGAAGACCACTGGGAGCCAGTGCAACTCACGCAGGAGAGGTGTTGTATGGGAGCGCCATGCGGTTCCCGTGACTACCCGCGCGGCCGCATATGACACATAGGTCCTTGCAAGGATCCAATCAAGAGGCCGAGCAGCCATTTGTCTAAAAAGGCATAGGGCCGTGATGGCAAACCTATGGACACGTGCAGTGGTGAAATGTAAAATTTGTTACTACCGGTTCTGTGGGCGTGGTTTGGTGGTGGTGGTGGTAATATGACTGAGTGGGCGTGGCCAACTTTTTTTTTTTTTTAAAAAAACTTTTAAAACCATTTTTTTCTACAACTTCTTCGGCTGGAGAGGTTGTAAAAAAAATGCTTTTAAAGCCTCTGACGATCCCAGCTGACTTGCCTGATTGGCAGAGGCTTTATTTATTTATTTATTTATTTATTTATAATGCAATTTATATGCCGCCCTATCTCCGAGGACTCAGGGCGGCTCACAACGGTAAGATGCACAGTTCCTCATTAAAAGCCAATATAAAATTAAAATTCCAATTTAAAACAATTTAAAATTCATTAAGAAACCCCCCATCAGTCCAGGCTGCAGAAGAACCAGGTCTTCAACTCGCGGCGGAACGAGCAAAGGTCAGGGGCCATCCAGAGCTCCAACGGAAGTTGGTTCCAAAGGGTGGGTGTGCCCACAGAGAAAGCTCTCCCCCTGGGGGTCGCCAGCCGACACTGTCTGGCCGACGGCACCCTGAGGAAGCCCTGTCTATGGGAACGCACCGGGCGATTGGGAATTGTCGCTACTGCAGGGGGTCCGACAAATATCCCGGGCCTAGGCTATGAAGGGCTTTGTAGGTAATAACCAGCACCTTGAACCTCACCCGAAGGGCAACCGGTAGCCAATGCAAGTCGCGCAGGAGGGGTGTAACATGGGAGTGTCGGGACGCTCCCATCACAACCCAAGCGGCCGAATTCTGCACCAGCTGAAGCCTTCGAGTGGTCTTCAAGGGCAGCCCTAGATAGAGAGCATTGCAGTAGTCAAGACGGGAGGTGACCAGCGCATGAGTAACAGTGCGTAGGGCATCTTGGTCCAAGTAAGGGCGCAACTGGCGCACAAGGCAGACCTGGGCAAATGCCCCCCTGGTCACGGTCATTACATGATCTTCCAGAGACAACCATGAATCCAGGAGGACACCCAAGTTGCGGGCCCTATCCACAGGGGGTAACACCTCACCCCCGATGGTCAACGATGGAATATCTCGATTGGACCCAGATGCCGGTACCCACAGCCACTCGGTCTTGGCAGGGTTGAGTCAGAGCTTGATCCTCCCCATCCAGGTCCGTACCGCTTCCAGGCAGCGGGACATCACATCGAGGGCATCACTGGGCTGTTTTGGGGTGAATATAAAAAGCTGGGTATCATCAGCGTACTGATGATACCGCACCCCAAAACCACGGATGATCTTCCCAAGCAGCTTCATATAGATGTTGAACAGGAGAGGCGAGAGAACCGACCCCTGGGGCACCCCACAAGTGAGGGGCCTCATAGCCGACCTCTGCCCCCTGCCAACACCGCTCGCGTACGGCCAAGAGATAGGAGGAGAAGCACTGTAGAACATAGCCTCCCACTCCCAACCCCTCGAGCCGTTGCAGCAAGATACCATTTTTCCTTTTAAAAACATTTTTTCTATAACCAGATAATATTAGGCACACAGCCTTGAGTCATAAAAAATAAAATAAAGGTGGGATACACATTTGAGAAAGAAACCCATGTCAGATTGAGAAAGGGATGCTGAAGCCATCTCCCCGACGGGCATCCGGAGTGATTTAAACTTGTTTATATTTCAACATGCAACCGCTGAATTTTCCTGTCGCCAGCTGCTTTCTCCTTATAATCTTCTTTTGATATAATCGGGAGGCTCTGCTGGGAATGGAAAGATGACCAAACAGGAGCCATTGTTCTGTCTTCCTTCCTTGAAGTTGTCACCATCTGGTTAAATCAACTTCCCTCTCCTTGTTAAGAAACGAAAGGAGAGCAAAGAATAATTAAAACGCGATTTAGAGAGATTGTGGAGCTAACAGACGCACGGCAAGTGCCGGCGGGGCTGGCGTGGAAAAAAAAGGCAAGCCATCAATAACTACCACACGCCGTTTCTCCAGGGAAGATGGTAGAACTTAATAAGAAAGCTTCTTTGAGATGGAACCCAAGGGGAACAAGACGGGTATTGTCTTCAAAATCGTTAGGCTGGCGGAGGAATTGGGAGTTTATTCATAATCTTAAAAATCTATAGCCTGAGGGCTCAGAGGAACGATAATGTCGATAGAGTAAACAGCGCTCATTTCATATCACGCTCGGTGCCAAAAAAAAAAAAATACAACAAAGGCACCAAGATTATACGAGCAATCTTTTTTCATTTATATATATAAAAAGTTAACTCTTTGGATTTTGCCAGAAACGGTTACTTCCAAGACGTTCCTGCCTTGAATCCATCATTGACCAACATTTTAGTGCCGAATAGTTGATGCTCGTAGCTTTGAATAAAGTGTCCCCGTCTCTACCCACCTACCTCCCCTCAATCAAAATAGAGCTGATAGGGACCATGGAGGTCTTCTAGTCCAACCCACTGCCCAAGAGGAGAATCCTATACCAGTGATGGCTAACCTTTTTGCCGTCACGTGCCAAAAGTGGAGGGAGCGAGGAGGGGGGGGGGTCGCCCATGCATGTGCCCACACTCATAATTCAATGTGCCCCACCCCCGTGCTGCCCCCATTTTTGGCACACAATGGCACGGTGGGACTGGAAGTCCCATTTTTTTCTCCTCCCATGGCTCCAGAGCCTTTTTAGGTACCTGGGGAGGGCAAAAACAGCCTTCCCGACTTCCCCGAAGAATCTCCAGTTGAAAACGGCCCATTTGCTGACTTCCGGTGGGCCTGGAAGGCCTGAAAATCAGGTGGCCGGCATGCGCATGCACGCCGGAGCTGAGCTAGGGCAACGGTCACGTGCCCACTGATATGGCTTCGCGTGCCACCGGTTGCATGCGTGCCATAGGTTTACCATCATGGTCCTATACCATTTCAGATAGATGGCCGTATTGGTAAAGCAGCCATCACATTTTCCAGACTTACAAAGAGAGTATGGCTTAATAAGAAGCTGACGGAACATACAAAGACTTAGGTCTATAGAGCCTGCGTCCTGAGCACACTCTTGTACTGCAGTGAGTCTTGGACACTCTACGCATGGCAGGAGAGAAAGTTGAACACCTTTCGTATGCGCTGTCTCCGACGAATTCTTGGCATCACCCGGCAGGACAAAGTTCCAAATAGCGCAGTCTTGGAACATGCTGGAATTTCTAGCATGTATACACTATTGAAACAGCGACGTCTACACTGGCTGGGGCATGTCGTGAGAATGGCTGATGGTCGGATTATGAAAGATCTCCTGTATGGAGAATTAGTGCAGGGAAAGCGCCTCAGAGGGAGACCTCAGCTGCGATATAGGGATATCTGCAAGAGGGACCTAAAGGCCCTGGGAATGGACATTAATGACTGGGAAATCTTGACCTCCGATCGTTCAGCTTGGAGGCTAAAGATGCAGCATGGCCTTCTCTGATTCGAAGAGACACTTGTTTGGCAGGCTGAGGCAAAGAGGCAGTCCCAGAACCAGCGAAATCTGGGGGCTGGGCAGGGGTCAGAATCAGGGGTGGGTTCTAAATTTTTTTACTACCGGTTCTGTGGGCGTGGCTTATTTTGTGGGTGTGTCTTGGAGGTCATGTGACTAGGTGGGCGTGGCTAGCTGGTCAGAGTCATTTCTGGAAGGTCCTCGCACTTACAACCAGTCCTCGCACTTACGACCCGACTCATTTGTTTGCTTTTAACACTGATCAGCTGTAGGGCGGCCCTTTGAAGCCCCCGGCAAGAGTTTAAACAGTTTTTTTCCCTCTAGTCACCAGCTGGGACTCAGGGGGCAGCAATAGATTGGGGGTGGGACCAAATAAAAGGTAAGAATAACGTGGGTGGGTGGGGGTGGGTGGGAGGGCAGGGGGGGAGAACAGTTTCGGTGACGTCATATTGTCACTGCTACTGACTCGGCCGAACCGGCCCAAACCGGGAGGAACCCACCGCTGGTCAGAATGTATCTGCCCTCAGTGTGGAAGGGATTGCCACTCCCGAATTGGCCTTTTTAGTTACACTAGATGCTGTTTTAGGATCTCTTTCCAGAGCACGATACCATCGTCTCTTGAGACTGAAGGATGCCAATGCAGATGGCTGTCCAGTCTCTTCTTAAAAACCTCCAGTGATGGAGCACCCACAATTTCTGAAGGCATGACGGTTAAATGTTCTCCCTCTTAGGAAGTTTCTCCTTAATTCCAGGTTGCTTCTCTCCTTGATTAGTTTCCATCCCTTGTTTCTTCTCCTGCCTTCTGGTGCTTTGGGAAATAAGTTGACCCTCTCTTCTTTGTGGCAGCTCCTCAAATACTGGAATTTTCCTTGGTGGAAGCTAACTTGGAGTTCATTTGGTGACATCTCTGAATACTTCCTCCATCAAGTTTTGGGATTCGTAAAGCAAGTATTCTTCTTCTCATCCTCTTGCATCTTCAAGAATTCCTGTAAGGATATGTGGGAATGTCCCAGGAGACAGGAGGAAGAGACACAGCATACTCAATGGTCTGGTTGATGAAAGTTGACCCTGAAAGAAGAGGGTGGTGAAAGCATCTCAGAAGGGACCCTGTCAAGTTTTGAGGAGAGTACAAGTCAAGGAATGAAGGGTACACTCAAACTTACAAGATTGATGTCAGCCTTGTGAGCTAGTTCAGTACAACTAAGAATACTAAGTCTGTCTTTATTGTACAGGTTACATAATTTTACAAGAATCTTCCCTCCTTCCTTCCTTCCTCGCCCATATATCACCCTTCCTTCCTTCCTTCCTTCCTTCCTTCCTTCCTTCCTTCCTTCCTTCCTTCCTTCCATCCTTCCATCCTTCCTTCCCTCTCTCATTCATCTAATATCCTTCCTTGCTTGCTTGCTTGCTTCCTTCCTCACCCATATATCTCCCTTCCTTCCTTCCTTCCTTCCTTCCTTCCTTCCTTCCTTCCTTCCTTCCTCCCTCCCTCCCTCCCTCCCTCCCTTTCCCAAGGCTAGATCTCTCGCCTCTTCTAGAGTTAAACATCAGCGCTTCCCAGATTCCTCCAGCATCTACTTGTCCTATTAAAGGGGAAATCTGGGGTTTTTTAAAGGGGGGGGGCATATTTTAACATTCACTCCCCCATCTTGTCTCTCCCTCCTTTTTGCCAAGCCATAAGAACATTAATTTATGAGGCAGAGATTACATTGCAGCCTTAGCCACCTGTGACTAGAGACGAGGAAATTGATTTTTGTCTTCCCAGGCCTCCTCTGTTCTCTCCCTTGCTGGTTCATCCTCCTGATTTATGGCCTTATTATTAAAGACAAATACATTTTTCACAATTACTGTTTCAATAGCCTATTGATTTCCTCTTAGCCCCACCCTCCCAGCATCAAGCGGTTGGAGATTATTATTTTGATGTGTGTACTCTTAGTGTGCAGATTCTTCGCTGCCACCATGGAACCCCCTGAGCTTGTGGAAATGCCACCAATAACCAGGATGAGAAAGGCAGACCTGCTAGGACATTATTATTATTATTATTATTATTATTATTATTATTATTATTATTAAATTTATTTGCCGCCTATCTCACCATGGGGCTACTCTGGGCAGCTCACAACCAGAAAAAATACAGAATGACAAGAGTTGGAAGGAAACTTGGAGATCTTCTAGTCCAACCCCCTGCTCAAGCAGGAGGTCCTATGCCATTTCAGACAAGTGGCTGTCCATTCTCTTCCTGAAAATCTCCAATGATGGAGCATACTTCTGCATGCCACATCAAGACCATGGAATCATAATCAGAATAGAGGTGGAAGGACCTTGGAGATATTCTAGTCCAACCCCCACCCAAGTAGGAGACCTTATGCCATTTCTGACAAATGGCAGTCCAATCTCGTCTTAGAATAGAATAGAATAGAATAGAATAGAATAGAATAGAATAGAGTAGAGTAGAGTAGAGTAGAGTAGAGTAGAGTAGAGTAGAGTAGAGTAGAGTAGAGTACAGTAGAGTAGAATAGAGTAGAATAGAATAGGAGTAGAATAGAGTAGAGTAGAGTAGAGTAGAGTAGAGTAGAGTAGAGTAGAGTAGAGTAGAGTAGAATAGAATAGAATAGAATAGAATTGAATAGAATAGAAGTAGAGTAGAGTAGAGTAGAGTAGAGTAGAGTAGAATAGAATAGAATAGAATAGAATAGAAGTAGAGTAGAGTAGAGTAGAGTAGAATAGAATAGAATAGAATAGAATAGAATAGAATAGAATAGAATAGAATAGAATAGAAGTAGAGTAGAGTAGAGTAGAATAGAATAGAATAGAATAGAATAGAATAGAATAGAATAGAATAGAATAGAATAGAATAGAATAGAATAGAATATGAAATGGAATATGAAATGGAATAGAGTAGAATTCTTTATTGGCCAAGTGTGATTGGACATCTTACTGCATATGCTCTCAGTGTACATAAAAGAAAAGATACGTTCGTCAAGAATCATAAGGTACAACACTTAATGATAGTCACAGGGAAACAGTCAATATAAATCTTAAGGATACCAGCAACAAGATTAAAGTCATACAGTCATAAGTGGAAGGAGATGGGTGATAGGAACGATGAGAAGATTAATAGTAATGTAGATTTAATAACTAGTTTGACAGTGTTGAGGGAATTATTTGTTTAGCAGAGTGATGGCATTCGGGGAAAAAACTCTTCTTGTGTCTAGTTGTTCTGGTGTGCAGTGCTCTATAGTGTCGTTTTGAGGGTAGGAGTTGAAACAGTTTATGTTCAGGATGCGAGGGGTCTGTAGATATTTTCCCAGCCCTCTTTTTGATTCGTGCAGTATACAGGTCCTCAATGGAAGGCAGGTTTGTAGTAATTGTTTTTCCTGCAGTTCTAATGATCCTCTGAAGTCTGTGTCTGTCTTGTTGGGTTGCAGAACCAAACCAGACAGTTATAGAGGTGCAGATGACAGACTCAATAATTCCTCTGTAGAATTGTATTCTTGAAAATCTCTAATGATGGAGCTCTCACAACTTCTGAAGATAACTTCTGTTCTATGGGTTGATTGTTCTCACTGTCAGAAGATTTCTCTTTAGTTCCAAGTTGCTCGTCTCCTTGTTCAGTTTCCATCCATTATTCCTTGTCTGGCCTTCAGGTGCTTTGCAAAACAGTTTGACCCCTTCTTCTCTGTGGCAGCTCCTCAAATATTGGAAGACTGCTATCATATCTCCCCTGGTCCTTCTCTTCACTAGACTAGCCATGCCCAGTTCCTGCAACCGTTCATCGTATGTTTTAGCCTCCAGTCCCCTCATCATCTTTCTACCTTTCTCAGCATTTGGTTGACGATAGCGATCTCTTCCCCACCCTATTGAACAATCTTCTTTAGGACCATCAACCATCTAATATTCTGTAAGATTTGGGGACTCGAGGCTTTGTTCTTTTCTGTTGTGGTTCCACTCCTTTTTTAATTTTGCAATTCCAGTAAATGGTAAAAGATCACTTCCACCACAGCCGATCCTCTCCCCTATTTTTTCTAACAGCTACATAAAACTACTGAGAGAAGTCATCTACTACCTTTGGATGTAGTATCAACTATATGCATTATACTTTTTATGAGTTTCATGCCACAAAAATGATGAGATGTTATGCCATCAGTTTTCGGGAATGGTGGCCAAGGAAACTGAGTAGCAAACGAACTCCAGGATTAGAGGTGAAATTGCTAATGGAACAATTCTAGGTGAGTAGGAAAAGGGCACCAAGAATTGTAGGTGAAATTGATGATAAAACAATGTTTTACGCCCCTCCTCTTTTTCAACTGGTAACATCAAAGGATGTTGCTTCCAACATCTAATCTGCATGCAAAAATCATCCTGGGAAGTTATGAGAATAACCATGAGATTAAAAGCAACGGATGATGAAAGCCGCCAGCAGAAATGAAAATGAAAGCTACAATGAACGGTCATATTTCCATTTAGCGAGCACCATGTTAATTAATTTCCTGAGTTCCTGCCAAAGAAACATTAACACCAGTGCATTATCATCTAACGCAATTGAAAGTGCATCATTTCTACACTCGAAGAGGGAAATGATAGAGGAAGGGAAGAGAACAAGGTCTTTAGATCCACCCAGTAGGAGAACAAATGCTTTGTGTGTGTGTGTGTGTGTGTGCTTATGGTCACAATCAAAATACACAGGAGACATGTCAGCATTTGGGTCTCTGTCAGACTATATTCATCAACTGGAATAAGATATGGTAACAAGGTCAGCCAATGTATTGGCATAGCAACTAAGTCAGCCAATGAGGGCTGTTTGGGAGCTGAGACAGACTGGAGCCAGGGCATGTCTTAGTCTGCAGCTTCTGAGTCTGTGCAGAGGAACTGAAACTAATCTGCTCTGTGTTGTGGTCCGCCAGCAGCCTGCGGAGCTGGCAGCAGAGTCAAACAGTGAGGAGGCTGGGGAGGAACATGGGCCAGTCCTGGAGTCTGGGGAAGGTTCGGATGAGGGCTCTGCATCGGAGGCAGAGATGGGGCCATGGCCATCTGGGAGTGATGCACGGACTCCGGAGTCTCCAGAGTCGGACATCAGAGAGGCAGAGGAACAGGAAGATCCTGTTCCTAGTGCACGCATGTGCAGAGCTGCCAGAAGGCAAGAACAACTACTTGTGCATGCATCTTGTGGTTTTATCACACAATAATCTCACCGGCTTGTGGTTTCTTATGGGACTTTCCACAACATTTGCTAAGGCCTGAATTTTATTTCTGCCGTTTCAACATGAGAACCTTTTGACCAATTATCAGAATGATCAGATTCCTGCTGAACAGATTTTTTTTAAAACATCGCATACGGAGATCCAATATCATTGGTTTCAGGATGTCTTTTTCCTTTGCAAATGGGGTTAGAAATCTCTCCTTCTCTTCCTCTCTTGAGACAAAGTCACTCAGAAACAATTTCTGAATAACAGAAGCAGAAAAAAGAGAGGTAGGAAGCATTGGGACCATCTTTAAGCAGTTTTCCCCTCTGCGTGGATCGCAGGCATGCTTCAACGAGCTGAAAAAAATTAATTTCCTACTCGTTGTTTAAAACACATGCATAACACATATGCTTCTAGCATCCCGCACTGTCATGGGTGAGCAGTTTTGCTTTCTCGTCTGAGAAATAATTTTAGTATTTCATTTGGAAAAGAAAAAAAAAATACCCCAAAGTAATTAACTGCATGGGTATGCTTAGTTGAGTAAGTCATTACGATCTCTTGACTTATGCAAATGAGGTGGCTGAGTGATAATTGAGATGGAGATAATGCATCAAGATAGATTAAAATTTAATTTGTGTGAGTCCACGGGAATATTTTGGGGGCAAAGAAAAGATACTGATGGTCCATCAGAAGGGTATAATGAAGTTGCTGGGTCTTTCCCTTGGTTTCATCCAGAACTTAGATAAATGGTTATATACTGTATTTTTCAGATGCACTGGAGTATGAGACACAGCTTAGTTTTGGGGGAGGGAAATAGGAAAAAAAAGAAATCTGCCTACCAGGTATTCATCTGGCTAGCGTCTTTAGTCTGGTCAGCTTCAGCACATTAGTTTGCACATTAGTTTTTTATCCCCTGCTTGGGGATAAAAAACAGCTTCTAAGGCACAGCTCAGAGGAAGTAGCAATGAGAAAAGCAGGCAAAGCAGGGGCAGATCGCTTCACTCGGCTATCGCCTAGTTAGGGCTGAAAAAAAGCTTCTAAAGAACAGCTGAGAGTTGGAGCAAAGCATGGAGATTGTTTCACTTGCTAGCGCCTTCTTAAAGCACAGCGGAGAGTCGAGGGAGCAGGCAAAGCTGGGAAGATCGCTCGTTAGCGCCTCATTAGGGCTGAAAAAAAGCTTTGAAAAAGCTACATTCGGAGTATAAGACACACCCAAATTTTCAGTTTCTTTTAGGGGGAAAAAGGTGCATCTTATATTCCAAAAAAATATGGTACTTATTCCATTAACCCATCAGTTGTCATGGTTCCTGATTGGCTAGCTGAAACTTTAATAAAAATAGCAATGGGAAGAGCCTCACTTTCCTCCAGAAGCAGTGGTAGATATTTTTTGAAGCTTGAGGAGCAACTTCCGTGGCCTAGATGTCTATGGAGATTCTCAGTCATTCAGGTCACGGTTGTCCCAAAGGTGCTTTTTCAAGAGGCAACTCCACCTGGGAGGCATCTCCAGTTGGGAGGGTGCATTGATTGGACCATGTGATGGACATGTGGGTGCTGGGCAGGGACTTGGACTTTCTTTTGGGCGGGGAAAACCTGGAAACTTTCAGATTTGGGTTTTCCCAGATGTACCAATATGACATCTCTAACAAAGTGGAACTTTGAGGAATTTCTAGCCTCGGAGTCTTCTTTCGTTGGGGGTGTTCCTTGGAATCCTGACACTGGTATTTCTCATTTGCCACCATTTCTTCCTTCAGTTCTACTCTTGCCTAATGTACTACTCCTTAACTCTTAGACAACCGGTGTTGTCTAAAAGCACAAGCCAGGGTTCCACACAAACATCAAAAAGCATGGGTGAGATCACCTGAAGGCAGAACAAGAAGTAACGAGTAGAAGACCATTAAGGAGAGATCCAACTTAGAATTAAGGAGGAACTTCCTGACAGTGAGAACCATTAATGAATGAAACGTTTGCATCCTTGAGTTGTGGGTGCTCCATTGGTGGAATTTTTCAAAAGTAGACTGGACAACAAGAATAAAAGCATAATGAAGTTGGAAGGGACCTGGAAGACTCTTCTAGTCCAACCTGCTCAAACAGGAGAACTCTATGCCATTCTGGACCAAGGCTGTCCAGTCTCTTGTAAACCCCAGGGATGGAGCTTACACAACTTCTGAAGGCAAGTCCTTCCACTGTTTAATTGTCCTAATAGGTAGTAAATAATTTCCTTAGTTCTAGTTTTGTTCTCTTCTTGATGAGTTTCCATCCATTATTTCTTGTCTTGCCTTCAGGTGCTTTGGAGAATACATTGTGTCCATCCCCCCTGTTTTTTGTGGCAGCCCCTGAGATATTGGAAGACTGCTGTCATGTCTCCCCTAGTCCTTCTTTTCATTAAACCAGACATACCCAGTTCCTGAAACCTTCGTATGTTCTTCATGTGTCTTATCCTCCAGCCTCCTGATCATCTTTGTTGCTCTTCTCTACACTCTTTCTAGAGTCTCAACATCTTTTTTTGTATCGTGGTGGCCGAAACTGGATGCAATAATCCAAGTGTGGTTTTACCTAGGCCTTATAAAGTAGTACTGACACTTCACGTGATCTTGACCATCTGTCCAGGATGGTATAAGGTCTCCTGCTTTGAGCAGGGGGTTGGACTAGAAGACCTCCAAGGTCCCTTCCAACTCTACGATGCTATGACCCTACGAATCTTCACTTTGGATATGCATGACTCATACAATACCTTGATCCAACCTCTCCAAGAAAGCCATCAAGCCATCAAGAGGACACCAGAGACCCCACAGTTCTACCCTGAGCTACAAATATTCTCTTCTATGGGTATCTTGATGAATTTTATGAATTTCAAAGGAAATCGAAGCTTGTTTAAGACAGCAAACACGTATAATATTTTGTCGAAAGCCCTTTCCTGCCTCTAACGATGGGATTACAAATTGGTCTTCGTTTTTATTCAAGGCTATTAAATCTACAGCTAACCTAATACTGTCTGTTGCTTGCCTCGTTTTTATAAGCCTTGCTTGATCATTCTTAATAATAAATGATAGCGGTGGCTGTAATCTCTTCGCCAGCATTGCTGTTAAGATCTTTCTATCAACATTAATCAGAGAGATTGGAAAGAGATGTAACTCAGTGGCGATATTTACAGCTACAATATCTGTTAACAACATTGTTTGGATGAGCGGCATTTTCAGATTCCAAGACACTCGGTTAAATATTTTGAAATTAAAATAGTAATAATAAAAACACACCCTACTCTTAGCTTCAATAGATATTTCTTATCGTTGTTAAAAAGGCAGAACAAAACTCAGAAAGCTCAGCTTGCCCAAAAATCTGTTGATACGGTTCTATGAAGGATTTATTGAGTCTGTCATTTGCACCTCTATAACTATCTGGTTTGGCTCTGCAACAGGACAGGTACAGAGGTCAATGGATAGTTAGGATTGCAAGAAAAAATATTTGCAACCAGCCTGCCCTCCGTTAAGGACCTGTACAATGCACGAACCAGAAAGAGGGCTGAGAAAATATCTACAGACCCCTCACATCCTGGACATGAACTGTTTCAACTCCTTCCCATGGGAAGGTGCTATAGGGCAGGTGTTCCCAACCTTTCGGACCGCAGGGACCACTAAATTCATAATTTTAAATCCCGCGGACCACTAATATGATCTGCCTAATGACTGGCTGGGTGGGCGTGGCTGGGTGGTCATGTGACTGGGTGGGCATGGCCAACTCTGGGTACTTGCGGGACCGCCTACTACCACCAATAGCTTCCCACCGGCCGGTACGCTCTCATAGAGAGGGGCTCCTCTGGGTGCCGTCGGCCAAACAATGTCGACTGGCGGCCCCCAGGGGGAGAGCCTTCTCTGTGGGGGCACCCACTATCTGGAACGAGCTCCCCCCGGAGATACGGAGAATCCCGGATCTGCGCACCTTCCGCCGCGCTCTTAAGACCTTTTTATTCCACCAGGCGGGCCTGGCCTAACTTTCTCCCTCTTTTTAAACAATTTTAATATTTTAATATTTTTAATATCTTTTATCTTCAAAGTTTAAATCTGTTTTAAATTGATTGGGGTTTTAATTTGTCTGGGCCAAACTATTTAATTCGATTTTATTTTTGTTTTTTAAATTTTGTATGTATGTATTTTATTGTTGGCTGTTCACCGCCCTGAGTCCTTCGGGAGTAGGGCGGTATACAAATCAAAAAATAGTAAAAATAGTAAAAATAGTAACTCAATGTCACTCATGTCAAGGGGCTCCTTGCCAGCCTCTACTCGCCCCTCCCCTCCCAGCCCCTCCTCACCCGGGCTTCTTAGGGCCCCAAGAGGAAGCAGTTGCTGGAGCTAAGCAGCCACCACGAGAAAGAGTTGGCAAAACAGTTGGCTCAGTTCAAATTGGATCTGGCCAAGAAGGAGGTTCAGCAGAAGCACCTCACTGAGGACTAGGAGCATAGGCTTTCCAAGCAGAGGGAAGATCTGTGAGAATGCAAGGCCAGGCACCGGCGCCTGAACGCTCAGTGGGCTGAGATGGTCAGCTGGTTCCAACTCATGATACAGTCCCACTGGAACGAGGCCCTCTGGCTCTTCGCCACCATCAGCACTTCCCTCCAGCCTTCGCCCAAAGCCCCACACCATGAGGCTGAAGCAGACCCCGAGTCAGAATTTCTGCTCCCCTCCGACCCACACAAAAAGACCCCAAAGGGGGAGACTCTTTGCAGCAACACAAACATTCATTGCACGTATCCATCCCAGGGGCTTTAGTTTGAGGACCCCTGATTTAGTGCAATATAAAAAAAATGCAAATAATTGTTCTGCAGACCACCAAAATTTTCTCATGGACCACCAGTGGCCCACGGACCACCAGTTGGTGACCGCTGCTATAGGGCATTGCATGTCAAGACAACTAGACACAAAGGCAGTCCACCCCCCTACCATTACTCTGCTGAACATCTAAATCCCACCTAAGGTGTCGATGGAGATTCTCAGTCATCCAGGTCATGGGATGACTATCCCAAAGGTGCTTTTTCAAGAGGCAACTGGATTTTCTGGTTTTTCCTTGAAGATGTTTCACTTCTCATCAAAGAAGCTTCTTCTGTCAAGGTTCCAAGTAATAGACCCATAGCAAGCAAAACTCCGAGGCAGGTCGATTCCTCAAAGAATAGTTTTGTTGGAAATATCACATTGGCACAGATCTGTTGAAAACCGACTCTGAAGGCTCCCCCCTGTTTTTCACCTAGTTAAAAGTAAAAGTTTGTCACTTTCTCAAAACAATCAGTCACATGGTCCAATCACGGCACTGTCTGGTTGCCTGGTGACATCGCTCCGCCTTTCTCTGCCCAGGTGTGAGAATGTCCTTGGTTCCCAAGAGAAAGTATTTTGTTTTGGCTACAAAATCCCAGCTATCTCAAATCCACCCCCCTCCCTAATCCCTCAGCTCCAGTGTGGCAAAACTGGAGCGTCCAAGATGGCTTCGGTCAAGTCAGCTTCAGAGTTGACTTCTTCTGCAATGTTTCTAGAAATCCGTTCATACTTCCACACCATTCGAAGAGTCTTTTTCCCAAAGTGCATCGCTAAAATGTCTATGGAGATGCTCCATCATCCAGGTCAAGGTTGTCCCAATGACACTTTTCCAAGAGGCAACTGGACTTTCTGGTTTTTTTCTTTGAAGAGGTTTCGCTTCTCATCCAAGAAGCTTCTTCCGTTCGTCTGCAATGTTTCTAGAAATCCGTTCCTACTCCCACACCATTTGAAGGGTGTTCTTGCCAAAGTGCATCGCTAAAATGTCTATGGAGATGCTCCATCATCCAGGTCATGGTTGTCCCAATGACACTTTTCCAAGAGGCAACTGGACTTTCTGGTTTTTTTTCTTTGAAGAGGTTTCGCTTCTCATCCAAGAAGCTTCTTCTGTTTGTTTGCAATGTTTCTAGAAATCCGTTCCTACTCCCACACCATTCGAAAGCTGAAGCTCTGAAGAAGCTCTGAAGAAGCTTCTTGGGTAAGAAGCAAAAGGTCTTCAAAGAAAAACCAGAAAGTCCAAACTCTTAAAAAAGCAGCTTTGGGGCTGACTTAGGCCTAAAGATATTTGCCCATGTAGTAGTGCTGTATTGCTATTATTCCTCTCATCCTTCCTATTACCATCTCCCATTGACATCTTATGTTTATATTACTCTGTTGTCCATATGCGTATTGAGACCTTCTGCATCAGAGACCAATTCCTTGTGGCCAATCACATTTGGCCAATAATGAACATTCTTATTATCAATAAATCAGTTTGATATGCAGATGATAAGAGACGAGTGGAATAAATAAATAGTTTCTCCTATCTTCCCTAGACAATGTGTGAGTGTCTTAACTTCTATAGAAAGAAAGTTAATCGACCTTAAATGACTTATACAATGAAAAATATTGTTTAGAATTGATTAGACTCTATTATGCTTGTGCAGAAAAAGACTGTCAAAACCAGCATTTTGCTGGAGAAGTAATAAAGATAAATGCTTCTTTAAAATGCAATTTTTTTTTACAATGTCTTATATTTAACTAAGTTTTGGAAGAAAGCAGAGGACTATATAAAAATGACTGGGTAACAAAAGCTAAAATTTCCAGAGAATAATATTCTCTTGAATTACATACCTAATACATGTAATTTGACAACTGGACAATGCCAATAATGATGTTATAGCTAAAAGACTGACACTGCAACACTAAGTTGTTTCATCTGACTTCTCATCTCCTATCTAAAGTAGGGGCTTTACAATGGGTGAAGTTCTCCAAAGGTCATAAGCTCTTCACAAGTTGTTCTTCAAGAGATTTCCAACCAACTTACTTTAAAGTGACTGGGACCTCTGCCTATACCAGTGTCTCTCAATGTTGTGGCTCCGTTACCTGAGCCTGTGTTATCGGAGGGAGAAGGCTCCGAACATGAAGGAGAGGAGTCGGCCAGGCCTCCCTCTCCAGGACCCTCCTCTCTGGCAATGCCTCAGGTGTCTCCTGAAGGAGAAGAGATTGGCCAAGAGCCAGGTATCTCCTCGCAGTCGGACAGTGACGGAGATAAGTCTTGGCTGGATCCACACCAGCGTCAGAGAGACAGGCACACGCAGCAGAAGAGGAGGCGTGCCAGAGATTAGACTGAGTCACTGGACACCCCACAGGGGATAAAAGGGGGTGAGGTAGCCATTCAGACTCTGTGACGGACAAAACAAACTACTAGCGAGTCACAATGTATCTTTGAAACAACGTTATCTGCCTTGGATTTAATACGGACTGGACTTGACAATTCTTGAACTGTGTGTATCTTGTTTGGGTTTATCTGTCGGAGGAACACTCCCTCCCTCTGAGTAAAGTTCTTGGCAAGCAGCTACTGGGTTGCTGCCAAGCCTCTCATCGAAAGAATTTGTTGTCTGCCAGTTTTATTTAACCCCTGGCTATCTGTTTGTGTGCGTGTGTGAGATGGGGACAGAACACTCAACCTGTAAGGTGTGTGGACTTCAACTCCCAGAATTCCCCAGCAAGTGGTTACGTACAAAATGGTTCGAAGATGAAAGGGAATGAGGGAATGAGTGATGGGGCACGACGAGAAACTCTTCTGGAGGTGGATCTGGCTGTTGGCACAGTTTTTTGTAATTCTTGCAAAGGAAAAAAAAAGTAATGGATCATAATCAGAATAGAGCTGGAAGGGATCTTGGAGGTCAAGCAGGAGATCCTATACCAATGATGGCTAACTTTTTTGCCGTCGCGTGCCAAAAGTGTGGGAAGCATGAGGAGGGGTTGCATGTGTATGTGCCCACACCCATAATTCTATGTGCCCCCCCACATGCACAAGTGACCCCCCCTGCGTTCCCCCTGTTTTTGGCCCATGATGCATGGTGGGTCCAGTAGGCCCGTTTTTCGCTCTCTCCAGGCTCCAGAGCCTTTCTATGAGCCTGGGGAGGGTGAAAACGGCCTCCCCGCCCCGAAGCCCTCCGGAGACCAAAAACGGTAGGACTGGAAGTCAGCAAATGGGCTGTTTCCGGCCTCTGGAGATCCTCCAGGGGGACTGGGAAAGACCATTTTCACCCTCCCCAGGCTCCTAGAAAGCCTCTGGAGCCTGGGGAGAGCGAAAAACGGGCCTTCCCCGCTCCCCCTGGAGGCCCTCCGGAGGCCGGAAACAACCTGTTTCCTGACTTCCGGCAGGCCTGGAAGGCTCGAAAATCAGCTCACATGCCCACTGATATGTCTCCACATGCCACCTGTGGCATGTGTGCCATAGGTTCGCCATCATGGCCCTATACCATTTCAGACAAGTGACTGTCCAGTCTCTTCTTAAAAGCCTCCAGTGATGAAGCACCCACAACTTCTGGTGGCAAGCTGTTCCACTGGTTAATTGTCCTCACTGCTAGGAAGTTTCTCCTTATTTCCAGGTTGCTTCTCTCCTTGATGAGTTTCCACCCATTGTTTCTTGTCCTGTCTTCTTCTTCTTTTTTTTTTGACGCTTATTTTATTTTATTTTATCTTATACATCCGACAAACATTAAATCTATAGCGGTCTACATCACAATGCGAGAAGGAAATAAACTTGTCCCATTACATATATAGAGTAATCTACAAAAGTCTATTACATATACCAATTGACATGCTTATCCAATATCTCTATTTATAGCTCGATTTGACATCCAATTATACCATTGACTCCAAGATAAATAGTAATCTGTCCCCCCGTCCTTTCAGTATCATAGTAAGCCGATCTTCTTTATCTTTTTATCTTTATTTAAATTTGTATACCGCCCTTCTCCTGGTGGACTCAGGGCGGTGCACAGCCAAGTAAATGATCTGATTCTGCACAGTTCATTATTTTCTGAATTACTATTTGTTTGGGTAGGCTAACATCCATCTTCCAGTATTGGGCCCATGCCAATCTTGCAGCTGTTTCCAAGTTGCTTCTCTCCTTGATTAGTTTCCATCCATCATTTCTTGTCCTGCCTTCTGATGCTTTGAAGAATAGGTTGGCCCCCTCTTCTTTGTGGCAGCCTCTAAAAATACTGGCATCCTACTATCAGGTTCCCCCAGTCCTTCTTTTCTCTAGACTGGCCAAACCCAAATCCTGCAACCGTTCTTCATATGTTTTACTCTCCGGGCCTTTAATCATCCTAGTTATTCTTACTTTGCACTTTTTGGTTCTGAGAAAGGTTGGAGATAATAATCCAAGTCCACAGTGAAGCTGTTTGCAAAGGAGTAAGGGGCGAGAAGGGGCTACAAAGAAAAGAGAAGGAAGGAATGTGGAGGGAAGGAAGGATGGTTAAAGATGGTTTGTTTGGGGCAGTGGTGAAGATGCTGACCTAGAAACCAGGAGGCTTCATCCTTAGGCATTGTTGGAAGAAATATCCATCTGGTTCAGTTCCAAGCCAGGAGAAAGAGACTGGGAACATGGAGGCTGATTGGAAAGACGGTTTAATGATGAAGCAGAACCACCAAGCACATGGTTCTGGTGCAGCTGAACACATGGAGTTGAGAGTGAGGGTTTTTTTTATACCTTCTCTTGGGCTTTGAGCTTCCTGTTCCTGTGCAAGAACATGTAGTCTTCTGTTGGCTGTTGTCAGACTCGCATGGTGCCATGTACAAATCCTAGGAGTTTGTCTGAGCTACGTTTGGTTGAAGTTTGGGCTGATGCAATGAAGGGGCTTGTTGGGCAATACCTAATTGTGGCTGAGGGCGAACCTTACCTTTGTTCAGACCTGGATGCAGGGAGTAATGGATTACCAAATCTGCATTTATTTATTTATTTATTTTATTTTACTTCAAATTTATATACCGCCCTTCTCCCTAGGGACTCAGGGCAGTGTACAGCCAAATAAAAACACATAATAAATACATTAAGAACAGATTAAAAGGAAATATCTCAATTTGGCCCAAAATTTAAAAAGACAAACAAATTTAAAATCATTTAAAAAATTTGTTAGGCCAGCCTGGCTTGTTGGAAAAGATAAGTTTTAAGGGCACGGCGGAAGGCACGGAGGTCTTGGATTCTCCTTATTTCTGGGGGCAGCTGATTCCAGAGGGTGGGAGCCCCCACAGAGAAGGCCCTCCCCCTGGGGGTCACCAGCCTGCATTGCTTGGCTGATGGCACCCCGAGGAGGCCCTCTCTGTGGGAGTGCATGGGAGGTCATCGGTGGCAGAAGGCGGTCTCGAAGATAACTAGGTCCTATGCCATGGAGCGCTTTAAAGGTGGTAATCAACACCTTGAAGCGCACCTGGAAGACCACTGGGAGCCAGTGCAGCTCGCGCAGGAGCGGTGTTATGCGGGAGCGCCATGCAGCTCCCATAATTATCCGCGTGGCCACATTCTGGACCAGTTGGAGCCTCTGGGTGATCCTCAAGGGGAGCCCCATGTAGAGAGCGTTGCAGTAGTCCAGGCGAGAGGTGACGAGGGCATGAGTGACTGTGCACAGGGAATCCCGATCAAGAAAGGGCCGCAACTGGCGAATCAGGCGAACCTGACAAAAGGTCCTAAAAACTGACCTCAGCTTAGGATCTGCTTGGGGGAAGGGGGCAGGGAGCTGAGGCTCTGAGTTTCTGTTAAGATTTTTATTCCTATTTTTAATATTTTTTAATATTTCTCAAAACATTTATATATATATATATTCCCATAGCATAAAAGCTAGCTGGGTGATTTTGGACCAATCACCAGGAGACAGGGAGTTCTAGTCCTGCTTTAGGCATGAAAGCTGGCTGGGTGACTTTGGGCCAATCACCAAGAGACTGGGAGTTCTAGTCCTGCTTTAGGCATGAAAGCTAGCTGGGTGACTTTGGACCAATCACCAGGAGACAGAGAGTTCTAGTCCTGCTTTAGGCATGAAAGCTGGGTGGGTGACTTTGGGCCAATCACCAAGAGACTGGGAGTTCTAGTCCTGCTTTAGGCATGAAAGCTAGCTGGGTGACTTTGGACCAATCACCAGGAGGCAGAGAGTTCTAGTCCTGCTTTAGGCATGAAAGCTGGCTGGGTGACTTTGGGCCAATCACCAAGAGACTGGGAGTTCTAGTACTGCTTTAGGCATGAAAGCTAGCTGGGTGACTTTGGGCCAATCACCAGGAGACAGAGAGTTCTAGTCCTGCTTTAGGCATGAAAGCTAGCTGGGTAACTTTGGACCAATCACCAAGAGACAGAGAGTTCTAGTCCTGCTTTAGGCATGAAAGCTAGCTGGGTGACTTTGGACCAATCACCAGGAGACAGAGAGTTCTAGTCCTGCTTTAGGCATGAAAGCTAGCTGGGTGACTTTGGACCAATCACCAGGAGACAGAGAGTTCTAGTCCTGCTTTAGGCATGAAAGCTAGCTGGGTAACTTTGGACCAATCACCAGGAGACAGAGAGTTCTAGTCCTGCTTTAGGCATGAAAGCTAGCTGGGTGACTTTGGACCAATCACCAGGAGACAGAGAGTTCTAGTCCTGCTTTAGGCATGAAAGCTGGCTGGGTGACATTGGGCTAGTCACCGGTGAGTTCTAGTGCCATTTTAAGCCTGAAATTTGCATTTGATGTAACTTTCTTTAGCAAATACTCACTTGCTGCAATTATTATTATTATTGTTATATTGGTTGCTGTTTTAAACATTATTTTAATTACCTGGAATTCTGTTGTCTTGTTGAGTTTCATTATTGTGTAGATCAGCTAGTTTGTTAAATTTTATGCTCTGCATGGCAGTTAGAGTAAGAAACCATTAGTAGAACATATTTAAAAAAAAATAAAAGATGAGATAATGACTTTGTGAACATAGCAGAAGACTTTCAATTATTTTCGAGGGGGTTGCATCAGTTTTACTACTGTTATTTTTGAAGTAGTATAATGCAAACTAAATATAGATTTGAGAATTAGCATGGAGTAATTGCTGTCTGTCCAACTGTGATTCACTTCCCATCGGCAAGGAAGGAATTATAATTGCTCATCTACCTTACATGATTACTGTTCTCTGTTTTTTGGTGTTTTTTGGTTAGCCAGAGGGATTTTGGAATCCTGCAGGCAGATGATGAATTCAAAACACTCCCTTTCCAGATATTTTCCCCCCCAAGCACCTAGGATCCAGAAATAGCTTTTTTCTACCACCAGAGGTTTCACTGCTCACTCTTCTTCTTAGAGTAGAGTAGAATAACCGAGTTGGAAGGGACCTTGGAGGTCTTCTAGTCCAACCCCCTGCTTAGGCAGGAAATCCTACAACATTTCAGACAAATTGTTGTCCAATCTCTTCTTAAAATGTTCCATTGTTGGAGAATTCACAACTTCTGGAGGCAAGTTGTTTCACTGAGTAATTGTTCTAACTGTCAGGTGGTGACTGACTCCTCCTCCTCCTCCTCCTCCTCCTCCTCCTCCTCCTCCTCCTCCTCCTCCTCCTCCTCTTCTTCTTCTTCTTCTTCTTCTTCTTCTTCTTCTTCTTCTTCTTCTTCTTCTTCTTCTTCTTCCTCCTCCTCCTCCTCCTCCTCCTCCTCCTCCTCCTCCTCCTCCTCCTCTTCCCCTCCTCTTCCCCTCCTTCTCCTCCTCCTCCTCCTCTTCCCCTCCTCTTCCCCTCCTTCTCCTTCTCCTTCTCCTCCTCCTCCTCCTCCTCCTCCTCCTCCTCCTCCTCCTCCTCCTCCTCCTCTTCCCCTTCCTTCCTTCCCTCCCTCCCTCCCTCCCTTCCTAGATCTACCTACTCCACAAATCATTCTTCTGGTCTGAAGGATAATCTATCAGAAGGCCTCTGTCTTTCCTACTTCCCCTTTCTTTCATATTTGCAGGCAGACAAGTAATCTCCTGGTTTTGGGAGGGGAAAAAAAAAAGAAGAAGAAAAAACTCCCAACCCACCAACTTCCACAAATCATCAATCATTGCAATGCAGCTGAGTTGCTGAGCGGATAGTGGAACCAGATAGGCGAACAGAAGGAAATATTGTCACAGGCATAAACAATGCTTAATAAATCATCAGCAAACAGGGGACAGCTAGCAGACTCCCGTGTCGGAGTTACTGACAGCTGGAAGCATCTAAGCTGGCTCCCCCTTCTCTGCATACTCAATGGAGGACACGGAACTGGCTGTGATGATTTCAGGATGTATCCCCCTCCACCCTGGATAGGTTGGCAGAGATAAATCTTGATTGTTTCTTTCTAACAGAATAACAAAGTTGGAAGGGACCTTGGAGATCTTCTAGTCCAACCCCCTGCCCAGGCAGGAAACCTATATCACTTCAGACAAATGGTTGTCCAATCTCTTCTTGAAAATGTCCAGTATTGCAGCACCCACAATTTCTGGAGGCAAGTTGTTCCACTGATTAATTGTTCTAACTGGCAGGAAATTTCTCCTAGGTTGCTTCTCTCCTTAATTAGTTTCCATTCATTGTCCTACCTTCTGGTGCTTTGGAAAATAGGTTGACCCCCTCTTCTTTGTGGCAGCTCCTTAGATATTGGAAGGCTGCCTGTTGCCTCTGGTCCTTCTCTTCAATAAACTAGACAGACCCAGTTCCTGCAAGCCTTCTTCATATGTTTAACCTCCAGCCCCCTAATCATCTTTGTGATTCTCTTCTCTGCACTCTTTCTAAAATCTCAACATCTTTTTTATACAGTGGTGACCAAAGCTGAATTTCTCTAATTTTTTCAGAATCCCTTCAAAAACCATAACCGTTCTCTCTATTTAGCCATCCATCCATCCATCCATCCATCCATCCATCCATCCATCTATCATGTGTCTGTCTGTCTGTCTGTCTATCATCTATCTATCTATCTATCTATCTATCTATCTATCTATCTATCTATCATCTATCTATCTATCTATCTATCTATCTATCTATCTCTATCATCTATCTCTATCTATCTATCATCAATCAATCAATCAATCAATCAATCTATCTATCATCTATCTCTATCTATCTATCATCAATCAATCAATCTATCAATAATCTATCTATCTATCATCTATGTATGTATGTATGTATGTATGTATGTATGTATGTATCTATCTATCTATCTATCTATCTACCTACCTACCTACCTACCTACCTACCTATCTATCTATCTATCTATCTATCTACATACCTACCTACCTTCTACCTACCTATCTATCTATCTATCTATCTATCTATCTATCTATCTATCTATCTATCCTATCTATCTACATACCTACCTACCTTCTACCTACCTACCTAGCTACCTACCATATCTATCTATCTATCTATCTATCTATCTATCTATCTATCTATCTATCTATCCTATCTATCTACATACCTACCTACCTTCTACCTACCTACCTAGCTACCTACCATATCTATCTATCTATCTATCTA
>NC_142065.1:212641253-212648753 GCF_059756535.1 Pantherophis guttatus | reverse complement strand
GATGATGTGTCTCTCTCACTTAAAGTGATCAGGAGCTTCTGTTTTCTTTCCCCCCCCCCTCTGCCGTTTCCAGTCTAATGAAGCCACCCTTGGAAGCAAGTCCTGCCGGCTCGAATCCTGGGTGGGAAAATCTTGGAGCTATCGCAGAGCCCACAGGATTCCTCTGGGTCTTTGGAATTGCTTTCTAACTCAGGTGCTTGGACATTTTTTTTTCCCCTTCTGTAAAACAAGCACAACTTTCTTTGCTATATTAATTATCTTTCTGGTACTTTAGAGATTGCAGTAATTGAATCAGACAGATGTTCTGTGGTCCCAGCTCAGTAACCCCCTTCTCCTTTATACTCTCTCTCTCTCTCTCTCTCTCTCACACACACACACACACACACACACACACACACACACACACACACATGCAACTGTTCCTTTCTGGCAATATATATATATATTTTTAAATTTGATTTATATGCCGCCCTTCTCCAGAGACTCAGGGCGCCTTCCAATGTACTCAGCAATAGCCTTCATTCTTTTGTATATTTTATACAAAGTCAGCTTATTGCCCCCACAAACTGGGTCCTCATTTTACCTACCTTAGAAAGGATGGAAGGCTGAGTCGACCTTGAGCCTTGGCGAGATTTGAACCAGCAGAAATTGCAGGCAGCTGAATGTTAATAACAGGGTGCACTAAACCACTGTACTATCAAGGCTCTATGACACTCAGCCCAGATAGGCATTACAGGTAGTTCTCGACTCACAACAGTTCATTTAGTGACCGTTCAAAATTACAACGGCAGGGGGAAAAACAGACTTATGACCGCTTTTCACACTTCTTGACTGTTGCAGCCTCCCCATAATCTCACGTGAGATTTACATTACGATGTTTGACAAATGACTCACATTTATGACAGGTTGCAGCATCCCGGGGTCATGTGATCCCCTTTTGAGACCTTCTGACAAAGTTTCATGCTTGAAACCTGCAAGAGATTCTAGAAAGACTGCAGAGAGGAGCAACCAGGATGATGAGAGGACTGGAGGCTAAAACATACGATGAACAGTTGCAGGAACCGGGCATGGCTAGTCTAGTGAAGAGAAGGACCAGGGGAGACAGGAGAGCATCTTCCAATATTTGAAGGTCTTCCACAGAGAGGAGGAAGGGGGTGAAGCTATTTTTCAAGGCACTCAAAGGCCAGACAAGGAATAATGGATGGAAACTGACCAAGGAGAGATTCAACCTGGAAATAAGGAGAAATTTCCTCACAGTGAGAACAATCAACCCAAGAAAACCACCAAGCTCAGAGAGCACCTCCTCCTCCACCTCCTCCTCCTCCTCCTCTCAACAATCCACACTCCCTACTGCACTGATGAATTCACCTAGATTGGTAATGAAACGTCTGCAAGAAAACCACGAAGCTCAGAGAGCACAAAGGACCTCACAGTTCAATCTTGAGCTACAAATATCCATGTATGTATGTATGTATGTATGTATGTATGTATGTATGTATGTATTTATTTATTTATTTATTTATTTATTTATTTATTGGTTCGATTTATATGCCGCCCTTCTCCGGAGACTCAGGGGGGCTTACAATGCGTTAAGCAATAGCCTTCATACTTTTGTATATACCTGCTTAGTAGGGCTTTCGCCCCCCCCCAGCGGTGTTCTTTTTATACAAAGTCAGCTTATTGCCCCCACAATCCGGGTTCTCATTTTACCTACCTCGGAAGGATGGAAGGCTGAGTCAACCTTGAGCCTGGTGAGATTTGAACTTGCAGTAATTGCAGGCAGCTGGTGCTATTTAACAGCACTTTAGTCTGCTGCGCCACCAAGGCTCTTTCCCCCAAAATAAGACATCCCCTGATAACAAGCCCAATCGGGCTTTTGAACACATGGCAATAAGGCCAAGCATTTATTACAGGGTTCCAAAAATATATATAAGACAGGGTCTTATTTTTGGGGAAACACGGTACCAAGTGCCTTCAGAATTTGTGGTAGCTTCATCCCTGGAAGATTTCAAGAAGAGACTGGACTGGCATCTATCAGAAATGGTATAAGGTTCTTCTGCTTGGGAGGGGGACAGGGAGTGGGGTTGGACTAGATGACCTCCAAGCTCCCTTCCAACTCTGTTAATGTAATCAAGAAAAGCTGAATATACATCCTACAGCAATCTCTACTGTCCTCCGCTAAGGGTGTGAAACTAAGTAGGTGCCTCTGGGAAGTAGGCGAGATGCTAGAAAGTTTTGTTGTTCATCGTCCCCCCTTTTGCCTCTGCAGACTTTGGGGATTTTCAACGTGGCGGCAACATAATTGCAGAGGGAGGTAATAAGAGACTTCAGTCAATTGTGTCAGGCAGGATTGATTGGCCAAGGGATGCTTTTTGGCTGCTGGAGTCGGTGACTAATAAAAAGTGACAACACTTATTTCACTCCTACGTTGGTTGATAGGTGCCTTAATTGGATGGATGCAATTCTTGTGGATGGACCCTCCCCCATCGTAAAAGAGATAACAAAAGAAATCTTGGTAGTATCTAATATTTGGAGAAATTAAGTTTATTTTATTTATTTATTGGTTCGATTTATATGCCGCCCTTCTCCGGAGACTCGGGGCGGCTTACAATGCTTTTAAGCAATAACCTTCATACTTTTGTATATACCTGCTTAGTAGGGCTTTTGCCCCCCCCCCAAGCGGTGTTCTTTTTTATACAAAGTCAGCTTATTGCCCCCACAATCCGGGTCCTCATTTTACCTACCTCGGAAGGATGGAAGGCTGAGTCAACCTTGAGCCTGGTGAGATTTGAACTTGCAGTAATTGCAGGCAGCTGGCAGCTAAGTGCTACTTAACAGCACTTTAGTCCGCTGCGCCACCAAAGCTCTTTTTCTAAAGTCCAGGAATATCACATCTGTGTTGGGCATCAGACAATGCAGCCAGGATTAAAACCAAGTGAAGGAAATCTTCACCGGCATCTTTACATAACGGGGTAGGCCAAACACGGAGGCCTGTTAGGTCATATGTCAAGGACTATCTGCATTGCCACACAGATTGTCTCCATTGCCCATAAAGTCTGCAAGATTTAAGTCTGATTCAATGAGGATGCTTTCCTCCCCTTTTTAAAGAGATCAAATGATTCTTGGTATTTGTAGCTCAAGATTGAACTGTGGGGTCCTTGGTGCTCTCTCAGCTTGGTGGTTTTCTTGCAGATGTTTTATTACCAAACTAGGTGACATGCAGTAGTGAGTAGGGATTGTCAAATTGAGGGGAGGAGGAGGAGGAGGAGGAGGAGGAGGAGGAGGACTAGGACTATGGCTTCTTGGTGCTCTCTGAACTTGGTGGTTTTCTTGTAGACGTTTCATTACCAAACTAGGCAACTTCATCCATGCTTTTCATTACCAACCTAAGTGACATGCAGTAGTGAGTAGGGATTGTCAAATTGAGGGGAGGAGGAGGAGGAGGAGGAGGAGGAGGAGGAGGAGGAGGAGGAGGACTATGGGTTCTTGGTGCTCTCTGAACTTGGTGGTTTTCTTGTAGACGTTTCATTACCAAACTAGGCAACTTCATCCATGCTAGTAGGGAGTAGGGTTTGTGGAATCAAGGAGAAAGAGAGGAGGAGGAGGAGGAGGAGGAGGAGGAGAACTGTAGAGTCCTTGATGCTCTATGAGCTTGGTGGTTTTCTTGTAGACGTTTCATTACCAAACTAGGCAACTTCATCCATGCTAGTAAGGAATAGGGTTTGTGAAATCAAGGAGAAAGAGAGGAGGAGCAGAACGAGGAGGACGAGGAGGAGGAGAAGGAGAAGGAGGAGGACTATCGGTCCTTGATGCTCTCTGAGCTTGGTGGTTTTCCTGTAGACGTTTCATTACCAAACTAGGCAACTTCATCCATGCTAGTAGGGAGTAGGGTTTGTGGAATCAAGGAGAAAGAGAGGAAGAGGAGGAGGAGGAGGAGGAGGAGGAGGAGGAGGAGGAGGAGGAGGAGGAGGAGGAGGAGGAGAACTGTAGGATCCTTGATGCTCTCTGAGCTTGGTGATTTCCTTGCAGACGTTTCATTACCCAACTAGGTAACATTATCCATGCTAGAAAGAGAATATATCTTCTAGTTATTCTAGCACTGGTGAGATTACCTAGGCTGAGTAATGAAATGTCTGCAAGAAAATCACCAAGGTCAGAGATCTCGAGGGGGAAATTAAGGCAAGGCATGGCTCAAGAAAACTTCATGATGGAGACTTCTTTGGTTTGGATGGCAGCCCACTTGGTCAATCTGTTTACTTCCTTCCTTCTTTTTCCCTTCCCCCCTCCCCACCCACTCCAACCCGGGTTAGCCTTCCCACAACCCATCCATCTATTTATAATCAGTTTATTTGCCCTGAATAAAATAGGGATGAATATTTACCTTTTAATAATTGCGCAGCATTAATCCTAGGCCCCCCCTCCACCGCCTCGGGAACGCGAGCTAATTTCCGCTCTGTTCTGCCGCAGCATAATGATTCTTAAAATGATTTTAAAATTGCAGCTGGCAGAGCTGTGCAATTTGGTTATTAATTGCAAAACAGCTTCTCTTTTACATGCTTTTTGGAATGATAAAACAACTGGCCTGAAGTGATTTATAATCAGCGAACAGGAATGAATCACTAAAGAAGAGCCTGCAACAGAAGGAAAATGTGTTACATAATCTCCTTGGCTAACTAACAGAGACTACGACTTAATTTTGAATGATAGTTTTTAAAGGCCTACCAACACAAGAAGACGGGGGGGGGGGGTCTGTGTATGTGAATAGAAATCGGGGCTGCTCCAATACCATCTCAGATTGAATTGAAAAAGGAAGCAACAAGGGAGTGGAAAAGGGGAGAGGAGTAGAGAAGGGGAAGGAGGGGAGTTGGGAGGTGAGAAGAGAAGAGAAGGGAAGAAAAGAATGGGGAAAGGAGGGGAAGAAAGAAGGGGAAAAGAAGAGTAGGAGAGAGGGTAAGAATAGAATAGAATAACAGAGTTGGAAGGGACCTTGGAGGTCTTCTAGTCCAACCCCCTGCTTAGGCAGGAAACCCTACACCACTTCAGACAAATGGTTATCCAATATCTTCTTAAAAATTTCCAGTGTTGGAGCATTCACAACTTCTGCAGGCAAGTTGTTCCACTTATTAATTGTTCTCACTGTCAGAAAATTTCTCCTTAGTTCTAAATTGCTTCTCTCCTTGGTTAGTTTCCACCCATTGCTTCTTGTCTTGCCTTTTAGTGCTTTGGAGAATAATTTGACTCTCTCTTTTTTGTGGCAACCCCTCAGATATTGGAACACTGCTATCATGTCACCCCTTTTCCTTCTCTTCATTAAACTAGACATACCCAGTTCCTGCAACCGTTCTTCGTATGTTTTAGCCTCCAGTCCCCTAATCATCTTTGTTGCTCTTCTCTGCACTCTTCCTAGAATCTCCACATCTTTGTTAATCGTGGCGACCAAAACTGAATGCAATATTCCAAGTGTGGCCTTACCAAGGCATTATAAAGTGGTATTAACCCTTCACGTGATCTTGATTCTATCCCTCTGTTGATGCAGCCCAGAACTGTGTTGGCTTTTTTGGCAGCTGCTGCACACGGCTGGCTCACTTAATTTTGAATGGTAGTTTTTAAAGGCCTACCAACACAGAAGACAGGACTTGGTCTGTGTATGTGAATAGAAATCGGGGCTGCTTGAATACCATTGAAAAAGGAAGCCACAAGGGAGTGGAAAAGGGGAGAGGAGTAGAGAAGGGGAAGGAGGGGAGTTGGGAGGTGAGAAGAGAAGAAAAGAAGAATGGGGAAAGGAGGGGAAGAAAGAAGGGGAAAAGAAGAGTAGGAGAGAGGGTAAGAAAGGGAGGAAGAAGAGAGGAGAGGGGAAAGAGGAGAGGAAGTAGAAAAGGGAAGGAGAGGAGGAATGAGGAAAGTAGAAAGAGATAGAAGAGGAGAGAGGAGAGAAGAAGAAAAGGAAAGGTTGTATTAAAATAAAGGAAGGAGATGGTAGAAGAGCAGCCCCGAACAACTAATTAACAAATGGAAGTTAAAGAATAAGATGAATGAATAATGATTAATAATGGACAAAAGACTGTACATTTAAATATGTTGATAAAAAATAAAAATAAAAACTTTGATATTAAAAAAAGAAGAAGAAGACGGGAGGGGGTCGACTTAGTCTCCAAAGCACCTGAAGGCAGGAGAAGAAGCAACGGATGGAAACTCATCAAGAAGAGAAGCAACCTAGAACTAAAGAGAAAATTCCTGACAGGGAGAACAATTTAACCAGTGGAACGACTTGCCTCCAGAAGTTGTGGATGCTCCATCACTGCAGATTTTTAAAAGGAGATTGGACAGCTATTTGTTTGAAACGGAGTAGGATTTCCTACCTAAGCAGGGGTTTGGACTTGAAGACTTCCCTTCTAACTCTGTTATTCTTGTATTCTATTATTATAGACGAAGAACGGTTGCAGGAACTGAGTATGTCTACTCTAACAATGAGAAGGACTACAGGTGACATCATAGCAATGTTCCAATATTTCAGCGATTGCCACAAAGAAGAGGGGTTCAACTTATTCTCCAAACCACCTGAAGGCAGGACAAAAAAGATGTTGAGACTCTGGAAAGAATGCAGAGGAAGGCAACAAAGACGATGTTAGAAGAAATATCCTTCTGGGTTCAGCTCCAAGTGGGGAAAAAGACACTGGAAACATGGAGGCTGCTTGGAAAGATGTTTAATGGTGAACAGGATCACATGGTTTGAGTTCCTGAACAGAAAAGGGCCGAGATGCAGCGAGTCTCCGGGTTTTATGCCCTCTCTGGCTTTCAACTTCCTGGGGCACAGGAAAAGTATCCTGATTGGTTGTCAGACTCCCAGGGGGTGGGGGTCTTAGCTAGCCTTGCTGTCTGATGTAATCTTCCCAGATGCCATGTGGTGAGTTTCTGTTGCTAGATGGGTCCTATTGTGTTGCAGATGATGGTCCATTGACAAAGATGGGAGGGAATTGAGTTTCTGCCTCTGGCCCATTGGCAAAGGATGGGGGGTGGGTGCAAGAAGGTGGGAGCTGCTTCATCTTTAAAACATGCTTCTCCATTTCTCATCCAGGGAAACATAATATTCTGCCTTTCCAATATTTCCTAAAATATTTCATTCTTCTAGGAAAGGGGTGGGTCCTAACTTCCTACAACGATTAGAAGGATGGAGGTTAAAAAGTATGAAGAACATTTTTCTCCATGGAATTGGGTTTGTCTAGTCTAGTGAAAAGAAGGACAAAATAGCAGTGTTCCAATATTTGAGGGACTACCACAAAGAAGAGGGGGTCAACTTATTCTCCAAAGCATGAGAAAGCAAGACAAGAAGCAATGGATGGAAACTATTCAAGGAGAGATACAGCCTAGAACTAAGGAGAAATTTCCTGACTGTCAGAATAATTAACCAGTGGAACAGTTTGCCTTCAGAAGTTGTGGGTGCTCCATCACTGAAGGTTTTTTAAGAAGAGATTGGACAACCATTTGCCTGGAATCATATAG